>NW_006408596.1:288075-321285 GCF_000296735.1 Chrysochloris asiatica
ACACAGGGTTGCACGGAAAATTACTTCAAAGAATATGAAAGGCCTTCTGGAATCTACACTGATAGAATTACCCTATGTTGGAAGTCACTTGCTTCTAATGATGAACACACTCCCTGCCTGGCCCTATCTGTGCCAGGTGGGTGGATGGTCCTCTGAAGGAAGAGGGTGATGGCCCTGGAGTGGCCAGGAGCCAGGGCCAAAGGGCAAGCCATCTGCCTGCCGTCTGGGGGAAGGAAATGGCTGGGCTGCCATCTCTGACCTCCTCCTCTCTCTTACCTCCTCCTCTGACTCTGAGCTTCTCCACAAACAAACGCTAAAGGGAAGAGCACCACGCCGCTCACAGATGCCTTTCCAGCTCGCTCAGGAAGATGCCGGAATGTTTGGGCTCATTTCACCTGGACACAGCCCAAGTCCTGAAGGCTGTTCCACAGACTGTCACCCAGAACAACGCTGTGGTTTTCACCGGCTGAGTCACTCTTGGAGACAGAGCTGTGTTGTTGGCAGTTTCCTTGTGACTTTGGGGCTACTCCCACTGTGCCCTCCTCTCTCCCTTCCTTCTGTGCTCTGTGAATCTGCCCCAGAGGGCACTCTGAGTTGGGATTGCTTTGGAGACAAAGCAGGCAAACAGTGGAGTGCTGAAGGTGGCTTTGTGAATGACCCGGTGCCGTGTAATGATTGTTGGAGCCCTGGTGGTGTGGATGTTAAAGCACTGACCCACTAACCAAAAAGTGTGTGGTTTGAGCCCACCAGCTGCTCCCAGAAAGTCTGTTACAGCCTCAGAGACCCTCCTGGAGTAGTTTAGTCCATGCTACAGGTCACTATGAGTCAGAATGAGCCCCACAGCAGCGGAGAGCTTTATCTAAAACATATACAGTAGATGGAAGGGAGGGGTCCTGGTGGTGCAGCCGCTAAGTGCTTGTTCTCGAACAGAAAAGTGAGCGGGTCCAAGCCTCCAGTCACTCAGTGGAGAGATACGAGGTAATCGTCTTCTACGCTGTCCTACTTGTTAGAATCTCAACAAGAGTGAGTTTGGTTTTTTGGTTTGATGCAATGAGTCACAGCGCTTCGGAGTCTGGCTTCCTGGAGTCCTTAAACATACGACTGACCAGCAAAAGGGATATGCCCCTCATGGCCTCTGTGCTGGAACATTCTGGACCACAGCACTGGGATTGAAATTCACTTCCACCAACAACCTAGTCTCAGACTTTCTCCTGCGCACCCAGCCCACCGAAGTGCTTCCTGCGGCATACATATGCTACCATGCACCTTCGAATGAATTGTGTCCTGAGAATCTGAATGCTCAGAATTGGATCATTTTGACACAAGCTCCGTGCTGTGTGTTGGGATGGGACGTGTATGCATGCTTGGCTGGAGTGATGTATCAGGTGAAGTGCTAAATGACAGGTCACAAAAACACACAAAAAACAGTTTTTTGGGTTTTTTTTTAATACGTGAACAATAAAACCAAAAATTCTAAGCGATGGTGTGCCTTAGTGACCTCCCAGATCCCTCTGAATTCATTCTTGTGTTTTGTTCTGTTCTGGGCTCTTCCATCCGTGGATTGAGTTCCGGGTGGTGCTGCCGTGTACGTCAGTCTCTGGTTGTTGTCTGTTCTTGTTGGTTCTCAGTCCATAGGACTCCCTTTAGGAAGTTTTGAAGCACCGGGTTGGTTTTGACAAAATCCCTTAGCTTCTGTTGATCCGTCATATTTAATTGACAGTGGGTAGAGTCAGAAGCCCACTTTTCTGGTTCGAACCTGTTCCCCCATTTGATACCTCTGTCCCTCTCTGAGCCTCAGTATCCCCACCTGTAAAGTAGGACTAACCCTCAGAGGGCTGCTATAGGTCTTACTGCTTTTGAGTCTGCTGTGGCACTGTAGGATAAAAACTAGACTGCTAACCATAAGGTTGGTGGTTCAAACCCACTGACTGCTCCTTGGAAACCCTATACAGGGTCACTGTGAGTCGGGACCAACTTGACTGCACTTAACAACACCCCTGTAGGACAGAGAGAGTCTCACTGCCCATAGGGCTTCCGAGATGTGATCTTTATGGCAGCAGATTGCCTTATTATGTCGTCTGGTGGGTTCGAATTGCTGATCTTTCATTATCAGTACTTAACCACTGCATCACCAGGGCACGTGTTAACATAGCAGCGCCCAGTTCTAGGAAGGGGTCACCGTTGGGCTATGGTGGCCTCGCAGCAGGGCTGGAACCAGGAAGGCCAGTAGCTCCTTACGTGGCTTCAAGACTTCTTGGGTTCTCTCACGACCCGCATGTGTGGACTACTTGAGTATTTTTTAAAAAGGATTTGGATCTTTATCAGTACTACTTTTTGCAACCATCATCACTCATTTTTCGAGAACTTTTTCATCATCCCAAATGCACTCTGTATCCATTAAGCATGTACTTCCCATTTGCCCTGGCCGGCAGCCCCTGATAACCTTCATGGATTTCCTGTCTATGTACATGTCTGCTCTAGATATTTCCTGTAAACAGTGTCCTGCGATATTTGGCCTTTTGTGTTTGACTGAATTCACTCAGTGTGTTGTTTTCCAAGTTCCGCATTTCTGTTGTAACATCCATCGGTTCTTCGTTTCTCTTTATGGCTGACTAGTACTCCATTGGAGTCCTGTCACTATAGGATCAGCATTGGTCTGCTAACCCCAAGGTTGATGGTTCAAACCCACCAGCCATTCCTTGGAAACCCTATACAGGGTCACAGTGCGTCAGAACTGACTCAGTGGTGCTGAACAACAACCATACTTCATGGTGTGTAGAGAGCATATTGTGTGTACCCATTCATCTTTGATGGACTGTTGGTTTACTTTTGCCTTTTAGCTGTTATGACTGGTTCTGAATGAACAGTTGTGTGCACGTCGCTTGCTAAGTCCCTGCCTTCGATTCTTTGGGGTCTGGTCTTCGGAGGGAATTGGTGGGTGCTTGTGTTCATTTTTTAACAAGGTAGTTTGTTGTGCACCATCGAGTTAGTTCTAGCTCATAGAGACTCTGCATGGGGTTTCTGAGAGCAGTTGATGGGTTTCAACTACCAAACTTGTGGTTGTTGTTGTTAAGTGCCATTGAGTCGGTTCCAACTCATAGAGACTCTGTATAGTGAGTCTGAACTGCTGACCTTATGGTTAGCAGTCTATTGCTTACCCTACAGCACCACACCAGGATTCCAACCTTGCGGTTACCAGTCCAGAAAATGAAAATTCGTTTTTATGCTGTTTTTAAAGCGTTAGTTCACAGGAAGAGCTGAAGAACCCCTAACTCTTGACAATCCCTCTCAGGGGCCGCCCTGCAGTTTGGAATCCGGTAGAAGAGGGACTTCAGGTTGTTATTGGGGTGGGGAAATGGGCTTTCCTCCATCGTGGACCCCTCCTGGGCTCCCCAAGGCTCTGGGAGAGAATGCCTTTAGCAGGGTAGTCACCTTCCTGCCCCTGCCCAATGCAAGGTAAGCCCAGATTAAACGCTCTGTTGACATTTAAAGGAACAGCTTTATGAGGAAAATTCCGCAGCAGGGTGGGGTTCCCCCCCCCCCAACACCCGGCATTCAGTGCAGGGGACAGGGCTCCCAAGGGTTCACCAAGAACTGGGGTGGATGGGGGCTCCTTCAGTCCACAAACACTGTTGCATTGCGAGCTCCACCCCGCTGAGAGCAGTGCAAACACATACAGGTACACCTGGGTGGTGCTGAGGGTTTGGTTCCGGACCACCGCAATACAGAGAATTTGGCAATAAAATGAGTCACCCAAGTGTATGGTTTCCCAGGGCACAGACAAGTGATGTGGACATTCAGCTGTAGCCCCTGAAGTGTGCAGCAGTGTGGTGAGAACGTGTGAAATATTACGGGCTTGAGCCAACCTGGGACCAGCTAAATTCCAGAAGCTTCCAGTAGATTGAGAAACCAGCACAATTGGTTGCCGCCTCCAAATTTGAGCAGGAGGGTCTCATTCCTGTGGTCCTTGTTACACCTCAGTCATTTGAGAGGGACTGTGAAGACCCTCCCACGCCACACCGCTGTTCCAGGTCAGAACCAGTCCAGGCAATCCACTCCCGTAACACTTCTGAGCTCTGGGCACTTTGCCCGTCCCCTTCAGGACTAGGGCTGATACAGGCCACTGGGGGGGTCTTGCTGCAATGCAGATTCTGGCTCCATGGGCCCGGGACTCTGCATTTCTAACCAGTTCCCACGTGAGACCAATGCTGCTGTTCATTGAACCACACTCTGAGTAGCAACAATTTAGGACGACAATGCTGAGCTGTTGGACCCAGCCCCTATTCCCAGTTCTTCTTGCCAGCAGACTGTGTTTTCAGTCTGTTGTCATCCTCAGGGAAGATGACTCATCTCAGGGGTCTCAGTTAGTCCAGCCAGGGGTCAGCACCCTTTTTATTTTTATTTTAATGAAGGGTCAGATGTGATTAATTTAGCCTCATATTGTCTCAGTCACAGTTACTCCCTTCCCCCATCACAGTGTGAACACACACACAGACCGTTTGTAAACAAATGCATGTGACTGTGTTCCAGTAAATCTTTATTTAGAAAAGCAAACTGGGGGCCAGATTTGGATGGTAGGATATATGTTTCCAAACCAGTCATGACCCCATCCCCCTTACAAGTTATTCATGTGCCCCAACTCTAGCAACATGACAAGGTTTACTTGCTCCTCAGTAAAATGAGAAATGTGGAAGAGCTGATGCACTTTATCCTTGTTGAGATGTGATGACTGGATCTGCTGCAGCCATGTTGGACCATGAGGGGAGTGCCATGAGATAAACCTGGTCTTGATGGTTATCTGAGCAGCAGAATCAGTGATGTCTCACTGTAGAATAGACCCATTAATAAAGCTGCTTGAATTGGGAGGTTTCTGCTGGCTGCTGGCTATGACATCCACACCCATACAACCTCCTCCGGCTACCTCAGGGCCTTGAGCTGCTAGCTGTTCCTGCTCAAGTGGGCATCCACCTTCTGCGCAGCCCATGCAGAGCAGGGGAAAGCCCCTGCTCCAAACCTGTGTGGTTGGGGCCAAACAACTAACCTGTCTGACTTGGTGCTTGTATAAAAAAGGTTTTCTGCAGGTCAAACCTGTTTGAGTTTACTAAGGACTAGGCCCTCTAATAAAGAACAGGAGAGTTCTGGTATGTTGCTGTAGGATAAACACTGGACTGCTAATGGCAAGGTTGGTGGTTCAAACCCACCAGCCACTCCTTGGAAACTCTATCCAGGATCTCTGTGAGTTAGAACAGACTCAGTGGCACTTAACAACAACAACAATGAGGAGTAGCAGGTAAACTCACATTGTAACTCACTGTCCAGCTTGGTGTACTCTCATTGTAACTCACTGTCTAGCTTGGTGTACTCTAATTGTAACTCATAGGCCCTGGATCTCTGTGAACATCCTGGGTACCCTTCCTCTCCTCTGCACGCTAACTGCTGGCACTTTCCTGGCAGCGCCCTGGCAGTGCCCACCTAGCCTGATGCCCTCCTAGGCATAGGTCCCACTTGGGAGATCTCAGAGGCTGAGACTTGCCTGGAGTCACCCCATACATTTCCTCTGCCAGCCCCCAAGGAGCACTTGTCTGGAATCTTTCCAACAGAATCTACTGCTGGGAAAACTGGGCTGAGGTGAGGGAGTTCCTAGAGTGGACTGGTTCTTGTTCAAGTGCTTTGCTGTGGTTGTTGGGTACCATCGAGTCATTTCTGACAGAGTGACAACACATGACTAGATAGTACAACTGCCCCATAGGGGTTCCTAGACTGTCACCTTTATGGTAGGAGATCCTAGACTGTCATCTTTATGGTAGGAGATCCTAGACTGTCGTCTTTATGGTAAGAGTTCCTAGACTGTCGTCTTTATGGCTGGCGATCCTAGACTGTCATCTTTATGGCTGGAGATCCTAGACTGTCGTCTTTATGGCAGGAGATCCTAGACTGTCGTCTTTATGGCTGGAGATCCTAGACTGTCGTCTTTATGGTTGGAGATCCTAGACTGTCGTCTTTATGGTAGGAGATCCTAGACTGTCACCTTTATGGTTGGACATCCTAGATTGTCGTCTTTGTGGTAGGAGATCGCCAGATCTTTCTCTTGTAGAGCCGCTCGATGGACTCAAACTGCCGTGTCTCAGCAGCCGAGCGCTTAACCACTGCACCACCAGGTTCCTTTCCAAGCACTTCACATGTTTTTAATTACTTTAAGCCTCACAAGGCCTCTATGAATTAGGAACTGTTACCCCATTGTGCCGAATGGAAAACTGAAGCTCAGAAAGATTGAGCAATTTACTCAGGGTCACACAGCTAGCCCAGCTCCAGAACCCATGTCCTACATGCAGTAGAGAATGTGAGCTCTGGGGTCAAGTTCTAGCTGTGTCCTTTACTACTCCTGCCCCTTAGCAAGTGATTTTGCTCCTTCAGACCTCAACCTTTTCATCCATCAAATGGATCCTCATGGGAATTCAGTAAGCCAACACTTAGAAAGACCTAAGCGTTTGACACACATCAGCTGGTACAAGTTATTGCTAAAAGAGTTTAAGTCTTCGAGCTGGCTTTGCCCTATTGGGGTTGGGAGTGGGCAAGGAGCTCCAGAAACCCCCAGATGACCCCTGGGAGAGAGGAGGGGGGAGAAGCGGCCGGCTGAGCCACAGCCCACTCAGGGTTTGGGAGAGGCAGGATGCAGCCCACACAGACCCGGGCAGCTGTGCGGTTGTCATGGCAATAGTCTCCTGCACCTCCCAGCTATCCACGGGGTCATGGGGGCCTCCACCCACTTCCCGCTTAAGGGTAGCCAAGGTGCCCAGGGGTCATCAGTTAGGATCTGAGCCATGTCCTAGGCCAGCGCTTCTCTCTCCAGGAGCACCCACCCTCCTTTCTGCAGCACACATAAGGGACAGCCATTGTCTACCTGGGTGGCCCTAAGTGAGGGACCCGTCTCTCTGGGGCTCAGCTGCCATATCTTCAAACATCTCCACTACCAACAAATGCCATACCTTCCCTGTAGGGTGTTTTCTCTCTCTCCTCTCTCCTCTCCCTTTTACAGAAAAGGAATCCTAAGTGTTTCCCCCACCTGGGGTTTGTACACCCTTGGCTGGGGGCCCCAGAAACCAACAGTGTCTGGAGCTGTGGGCAGGCTGAAGCTCAGGCGTGGGGAGGGAACATTTTTCTCTGTAATGTCACGGTTGTCCTCAGCACTTTTCATGTTCAAAGTGCTTCCTAGGCGCTAAATAATTAATTCTCGCCACGCTCCCGTGTGAGGGAATAAATAAATGTCACTTGTATGGGGTGACTAAAGCCCGCGGGGAACCAAGGCTGACAGCTTCATGGCGCCAGCAGAGGGGTCGGCTGGGGACGGTGCCTTCAGAGCCCTCGCTAAATCAGAGCTAAGTGGGCACGAGGCCAGCCCTAGCAGCCTGTCAGGAATCCCAAATGGGACCCATCTGGACTAGGCAACCGAGACTGTCTCCTCTCTGATGCATCCGGTCTCAGAATACCCCATGAGATGCAGCTCCTGACCACAGTTTTCTCATTTGAGAAATGGGATCACCGTAGGCCTCAGCTCCCAGGGACTTACTTGAGCTTAGGACATTATTTATGAGATGGTAGGCAAAGGGATCCAGCCATGAAGAGGCAGGACTTTGGGACTGTGGGAGGGGAGAGTGGACATCAGTTGGCCTGGTGGAAATCTGGGAAGGCTTCATGCAGGAGGTGACTCAAGTTAAGTGGTGAGGAATGGAGAGGGACTTAAAGATGTATCTGGCATGCAGTAGGTGCTCAGCAAGAATTCGTTTGTTCAGGGTTGTATCTCTAATGCCATGAGCAGCTCCTGGAACATAGTAGGTGTTCAGTAAACAGTTGTCTGATTGCTGTTGTCAAACACCTAGTGTTGGATACGGTGTTGGTTTTGATTCACAGTGACCTTGTATAGGGACTCTGAGGCTTTAAATCTTTTGTGGGAGCAGAAAGCCTCATCTTTCTCAGTGGAGCACCTGGTGGGTTCATAGTCTAGTGCTGGAGCCACCTTGCTCCCCAGGGTCGGTGCCTAGTAAATACTAATTTGTTCACTGCTGTATCCAAAAAGCCGAGACATGTGCTTGACACTTGGGCGCTCACTAAGGATTCATTTTGTTCTTTGCTGTATCTCCAATGCCTGGCACTTAATAGGCACTTGATGTTTACTACATGAATGAGTGGTTAACTGAGTGAGGCTCAGAATCTTCCAGAACAGAGGCGCTGTGTTATGGGGAAGGGTGGTGAGCCCTGAGGGGCTGCAGGCCCACGGTGCTCGGCTGTCTGTGCACCTGGAGGTAAGGGTCTCTGTGGAGCAGCCCCCAGGCTCCCACCCACGCTGGTGAGTCTGCAGCAGTCCACGGCTCAAACATGCTTCGCCGGCCTGAGAGCCTCGCCCAGCGTGGGTCTGGACACACCGGTGGACGGACTGGGCTTGCCGATGGCTGACAATCTGGCTGTGCAGGAGGATGGTGGGCAGACAACCTGCGCTGTGTGGTCAGACAGGACCCTCACAAGTCTTCTGCGCCTCAGCTGGGTTCCTAGAGTGTCGGGTCTGTATTGGGCCCAGGGTCCAGCATTGACCTGGCTGTGCTGGTGTTAGTAGTAGTGTGGTCAGGGTGTTGGGGGCTCTGAGGACTGGGCCGGGCGGGCCCCATCTCCACTGTGCGGCAGCTGCCTCGCACACAGGATACCGTGCTCCCCACACCCCGCAGTGCCTTCATCCCAGACATGGAACTTGTGGAGTGTAGGGCCAGGAGCATGTCTGGGCTGCGTGGAGGGAGACTGGAGTCTGTCTTTTTCGTACGCATATCTGGATCACATGGGTTTCTGAGTGTGTTATGTACATGGCACATGTGAATGTTTGTGTCTGTGGCGAGGAAACACATGTTCACACATGCCCATGTCTGCTGTTCCGGTGGCAGTTTGTTGGTTTCATAATTCATGATCGACGTCTCTACAGGGGCTGCCTTCACGTGTGTCTGAGTATACACGCCTGTGCATGTGTGTGTGTGTGTGAGGTCTGTCTGTGGCATGTGTGTGTGCATGCATGCATGTTGATTGTACATGCAGCTGTGGATGGACACACGTGTGAAGATGTATGTGAGAGACTGCATGTACATGGATTGTGAGTGAAGCATGCATGTCGTGTGATGTGTACTCATGTGTATTTCAATGTGTGCCTGTGATCACCCTGAGTGGGAATCTACTTGACAGCAGTGGATCTGTGTGTGGACATGCATGTTACCATTTGTGGTTGTTACATGTTGGCGCTAATGTATGGTGACCCTGTGTACAACAGAATGAAGCAGTGCATCCTTGCCACGTTTGAGCCTGTGGTTGCAGCCACTGTGTCAGTCCATCTACTTGAGGGTCTTTCTCTTTTTCACAGACCCTCTACTTTACCAAGCATGACGTTCGTCTCCAGGGAGTGGTCCTTGATGACATGTCCAAAGTTATGCCATGAGACGAAGTTTTCCAAAGTTTGCTGTTATATACAATGGTTGGCAGGACCGAGGGTAGGTGGAGACGCAGCATTAAATAAGATTGAACCTTCCTTTCATCTTTCCATCCTTCTGCCAACTTTAAGGAGAAAGTCTCCATGGGGTGCTGGCGGCTGGCAGGACTCCCTTTATCACAAAGCAGAAGAAATTTCAGTCTCAAAGCCTCCTGTCAGACAGTGCATTTCAGTGATATCCTTTGTTTTCACAGTTGCTTATGTGTATGGTGGTGGCTGTGTACCGTGGAGTCGGTTCCGACTCACGTTACCCTGTACAGGGTTTCCAAGGCCATAAATCTTTATGGGAGCAGAAAGCCTCATCTTTCTCCTGTGAAACAGCTGGTAGTTTCGAGCTGCTGACCTTGCGGTTCACGGCCCGATTCGTAACCACTATGCTACCAGAGTCACCTGAAACTTTGCTTTATAAGAAAATTTAGTCACTTAATGATGACGGGGTAAGGGTTGTTCTTTAAAGAATTGAGCAAATCATAGGCCAGGTGCAGAGAAGGTGGAATCTGTCCCATGGTAGCCTGTGGCTGGTAGGAGAACAAGAATGATGCTGAGGCGACCAGACCCCCACCAGTCAGTTTCAACTTGTGCCTCAGAGTAGAACTGAACCCCATAAGGTTTTCAGTGGCTGAAGTTTTGGGAGTAAATCACCAGTCCTTTCTTTCGCGGTGACTCTGGGTAGACTGGAACCTCTGGCTTTTCAGCAGCCAAGCATGTTAACCATGTGTTCCCTAAGGACTCCCAAGGGTTAAGTGTACCTGGTATTCTGGGCCCAGATTGGAACTTTTCACTGCAGATCTTCAAAGGAGTCGACCATATGGTCTGTCTTTGACCTGTGAGACAGGTCCTGTTCAGCACCATCCCCCCACAATCGGAGACCACCTGTCAGGTAGCTGGGCTCAGCAGGAAGTAGGCTGTGCCAGGAGACCTGACCTAGAAGGATGAGGACCAGACAGCACTGAGAACCAGCCCGCTGCAGCTCGGTTCCTCTCATCTCAGAAGAAAGCAGTTGTTAAGTGAAGCCGTCAGAACCAGATGAGTTAGGCAAGGGGTTATCAGGGTCCTGCTTGGGGACTGCCAGGGGTCTCACAGCAGCAGGCCTGTCCCTCCTTTCATCTGGTTGTGTCCCGTCAGTTTATTGATCTGCTCTCCTGCCTCTGGACTTTTGCAATGTTGTTTCCAGTAGCCTCCCATTTTTAAAACACTCTAATTAGTGTCCGTTTCTACTTAGCAACAATAGCTGTGAAATCCCTGCTGAATGTGCTAATGTTAGCTTATCTAGTGTGCATTTCAAGCGCATTATGTTAATTTTTAAATGTGAAAAAGTTAAGAATGTGTGTCCAAGCACCCCACCTGCCCCATTGTCAGGACTGGGCTACGCTTTGGCACAAGTGAGGGTACCTCCGCTGCCCTGTTGTGGACCTTGAGGTTAAGTTCTCTTTCTGCCCCTTCCCTAGTCCAGTCCACAGCTTGTCCCAGCAGAGGAGGCTAGTCAAGGCAAAGGCCTTGCAGCTGGAGCGGGCGGAGCTTGCCCTGTAAAGACCTTTAAGATGGCCGTCAGGAGGCTGATGGGGAGCTGGACAGGGCAGAATCATGCTGAGCTGTGTTAGTCCTCTCATAAGGAGTGGGGATCCAGCGTGGAATTCCTCATTCTCTCCCTCCTCAAAGCAGTTGATGTGCAGCGCACATGGGGGCGCCGCCGGGAATCCTGGCCTGGCCTTCCCTGCCCAGCCCATCCACCACCCCAGCTGGATGAGACACAGAGCCCAATTCATCCTGCCTTCAAAGAGTGCCTGTCTGATCCAGCTCCAGGGAGCTGGAGTCTCTGAGGAAAACACACTCAGGCCTTGTGTGATGGAGGCCGCCTGCAGGGGAGCAGCCACAGCCTCTGCGCCCCTAGGCCCACTACCTGGAGGGGGAAGCCTCCCACTCCCACTCCCTGCAATCTACACGAGAGGCTGCTTTCCTTCCCAACCTAGACTCTCAGCCTTCAAAAGAGCAACCTCTCTCCTCCCCCTCCCCGAAACCCACATCTCAGTCTCAGGGACTCTGTTATTGGGGCAGCTAGAGCCCTGCCCCACCTCCGTATCTCCCTCCCTCCTTGGTATCAGTGAGGGATACTAGCTGGCATCCTTCCACTGCCAGTGGCTTGAAGAAATAGACGTTTGTTTTCCTTCTCTAAAAAGAGGAAGGTGGAGGCTGCTGGGGTTGGCTCAGTCCCCAGGTCTCAGTGTCAGGTCTCAACAGTTTTCTCTGGTAGTGACAAGATGGCCGCTGCAGCTCCGGAACATTCTAGACAGAAAGACACAAGGTGCTCTGTCAGTTGGCTTCAGGAAGACCAGATGACTGGAGAGTTTAATCCCTTCAACTCCTCAGGTGGGTGCTGTGAGGGCTCTCTCAGCATCCTCCAGGACTGAGCTCCCAGGGGTGACTTACTCAGGAGTAGCGGGTTTGATTATCACAGGACACAGAACTACTGTCACTGACTGACACTAAGTTTACTAGAAATGTCCTTGGGAGATAAAAATTGCTGCTAACAGGCACCTCTCCAGGCTATCAGGAATCCTTCTATCTCCCCCACTGGGCTGGGAGGACTCAGGACTGAGACTCGGCCACCTTGTAGAGCTCCAGGAACGTTTGCTGGATGCAGAAATACAGAGTTACTGATTGCTTGTGGTGTGGACGGCACTCTAGCCCCAAGTCAGTTCATGCCCAGCTGTTGTGTGAGCATGCACAATCCATTCCAGTGCTAGAGAGCCTGAGCTTGAATCTCAGTCGCAACCTCTGGCTGTGCGCTCTTGGGGACTGTCCTAGCCTCTCTGAGCCTCCTCTGTAAAGTGTCCTTCTGAAGTTGGCATGAAGCTGATTTGGGTGCCCTGGTATGGCGCTGTAGGGTAATGCACTGAATGGCAAGGATGGTTTGAACAGCAAAGTCGGCAGTTCAGACACACCTTGAAAATCTTAGGCAGGGTCACTATGAGTCAGAACTGACTCGATGGAACTTAGCAACAACAAAGTTGGCATGACAGCTGATGCAGGTGCCTTCAAGTTAGCTCTGACTCATGACACCCTAAGGACAACAGAAGGAAATGTCGCTGCGTCCTGCACCTTCCTCAGGTTCATCGGCATGCTTGTGCCTATAGCTACCACCATTTCATCAGACTCAGGCAGCCTTCTGTGATCCGCAGGATTTTCAATGGCTGATGTTTGGAAGTAGAAGTAGAACAGCAGGCCTGTCTTCCTGGTCTGTCTAAGTCTGTATGCGCACATACCACTGCTAGTACTTGGTACCAGTTGCTTGCTATCAAGTTGATGTCGACTCAGGGTAGAATTGTGCTCCATGGATGGATTCAAACCACCAAGCTGTTGGTTACCAGTTGAACAGTTAACACTTTGCACCTCCGAGGGGTCTCCGTGCCACACACCAAAACACTAAAGCCACTGCCATTGAGTCAATTTACATTGATGGTGAGTAAATTATGAGAGCAGACAGCCTCATCTTTCCCATGAATCAGCTGGTGTGTTGGAACCACATAACCTCACAGTTAGCCGCCCAAGGCCTACCCCACTGTGCCACAGACAGTAGGTGCTTAATAAGTGTCTGTGACCGACCTGACCATGTGAACTCTTCAGCTCTTTGGGGCATCAAGCCTCCACCCTACTGAAACCCTTCTCCTTAGTCTTCCCAGTGTGCAGAGACTGTGAGGTCTCAGAACCTCGCCATCTGCCTGGCTGGAATGTCGTGGGCGCAGCATTTATGGATGAGAGAATTTATGACCGCCAGGAGATGTAAAGCGGCACTGATTCACGGCTTTGCATCCCACCGGGAGGACGCTTCCGCCGCAGCACCGGCCACCTCCATTGATTTCCTTGTGAAGAGGCCCGGGTGGGGAGCAGGGAGAAGAAAAGGCTGAGCCGCGCTCGGTGGGCTCAGTGCCTATCCGCCCACCAGGAAACGCGAGGAATGAGTCAGAGGAAACCGCCTGGCGGAGAGGGATGGGGACAGGCGGTTCCATTCTCCAGCTCCTAGCGGCGGCAGGGAAGCATTCTGCACATTTCAGACCTCCCCCGCCAGCTCTCAGTTCTCCCCCTTTGAGCACAGAGGACGTGGCTCCCCGCCCGAGGTGGAGCGATGTCACCTCTCCTTAATCACCAGGTCCTATTTAGGCCTTAGGCGGAGTGAGCAGATCCCCTCCCCCCAGCTCCCCACCGCCCGCCCAGACTCAGGGGGATGGAGGTGGCCCTAGTCCTTGTCGCTCGCTGCAGCTAGAATGGAGGTGATGGAGACTTTTAATTTTCATCAGCTCTTCCATCGGAGCCAGCTCTAAATCACTTTAACGGCAGATTAAAAATATATAAACTGATATTAGAGGACATTCTTAGTACCTTTATAAATAGCTTAAATCAGAAGTTTGGCTTAATTGCACGTGGGTGGTTTGTGGGGCTGGGGAGGCTGAGGGAGGAGCTTGGAGAGGGGTTTCTGGAGTAGGATCCACATGGGTGGGGAGTGAGGCTCTGCAAGTACCATGCATTCTGCAAGTGCTGATCCAATAGCCACCCCCTTCCCCCCAAGGCCAGGAATAATGGGCTCCCCCTCCCTCAGTTACAATTGGGCAGGGGACCACAGAGCACCTGTATGTTGTTTTACCCTTACGACAACCCTGCCTGAGGTGGCACCGCCCCCCCACCCCCACCCCCCCCCCGTAGGCTCTTCTCCAGATGGCTGTGTCCTCGGAGGCCCCTCTGGTCCCCTGTTTCAGACAACACCCAACCCCACGTCTCCCCTCCAGGTTTTTCATCTTAGATCTGTCTCTGCCCCCACACACTGTGGATTTGATGAGCTGACTTTGGAAGCACCGGGAAACAAGAGCCTCTTTTTTGTTTCTGTTTCCGCTACCCCAGTACAGACTGAACAGATACTCAAGAGAGTATTTGTTACTCGAATGAAGGGACTACATCACAACCAGGCCAGACTCCCCCCACCCTCACCCCCATACAAAGGACAGTGCAGTGTAGAATTGCCCCACCATCATATGATATAGTCTATACCTCACAAGGAGTCCTGGTGTGGTGCTGTGGGCTAATGCGTCAGACAGCGAAGTCACTTGAACTGCAAGGTTGGTGGTTCAAGCTCACTAGCTGCTCCTTGGAAACTCTATACAGGGTCGCTATGGGTCGGAATCGACTTTATGGCGCTTAACAACAACAATACCTTGCAAGAAACTCCAGTTGACATCTCTGGGGTAGGAGAGGGGCACATGGGGGGAGGGGGAGCCTACTCTACAGTGGGCGTCACTGTCTTCCACTTTCCCTTCTTGTTCTGGCCATTGCACCCAAATTTTTCTCTGGTAGGCCTATGGCCCAAGCCTGGCCAATCAGCATAGTACATTCCTCAGACTATAGTGATTGGTTTAGGGATGAACATGTGACCTGAAATGGGCCAATGAGAGTCAGTCCTGTGACTTTTGCTGGAATTGTCTGAAAAACAGCAGGCTTGTATGCGAATGGCTGCTTGAGCTAATGGACTGTAGATACTTCTGAGAATGGTTTTGCTATCTTTGGGGGAAGCCTGCTATACATGACCTCAATCAATTCCTCTTTCCTTCCACCAAGGGAGTATTCTGTCCCCCAGAGTCCTGACGAAGCACTAACCCATGAGCTTACCCTCTATTAGCTTACCTAATTCACACACAGTTCAGAAACTCCAGGAACTGCCCCAAACCCCAGGCTGACGGTCTCTTCACATCTCAGAATGTGACCCACCCTCCCAGAGGGAACCCTGGTCTCACCCGCATGTCATCATTACTGATATACCAGCTTTATCTAGGTGGGGCCTGGTGACAGGATAGTAGCAGATGGACACCCTAACCTCAGTTCTCAGAATGAGGTCCATGGTGGCCTCAGGCCCCACACCTCAACAGTTGAGACTTCTACACTTCTGCCCTCACACATGGACACAAGCGCCTCTGCCCTGCCAGCCCTGTGTACTCTTCCCCTCTGTCTGGCGCACATTCCCTGAGGTCTCCTCAGCCATCAAGGCTGAGCGCAAATGCTGCCTCTCCCAGAGGCCCCCCATAGCCGCCACCCCCAAGGTCCCCATCCACCCCATGGCTCTCTTCTCTCTCTAAACTAGGCTGTTATTTAGCTTCTCTGTGAATTAGTGTCGTCTCCTCTGACAAACTTACTAACTCTGAAGACAAGGACCTTGCAGGTCTTGTTCTCTGCCGGGGTCACTTACTCTGTGAGGTGACTTCTTTCTCATCTGTAATTTGGGATGTTCATTCAAGTCCTTTGGACATGTCAGGAAGGACAACTCTCTGAATAAAACCATCATGCTTAGTTAAATGGAGGGTCAAGAAGAAAGAGCCTCCAATGGGATGAATTTGCTCAGTAGCTACAGCAGTGGCTCTGGATCGGGCAGTGTTTTGTTCTGTTGAGCAGAAGGTCACTATGAGTCGGAACCAACGCAACAGCCCCTCACAACAACAACATGCATTCCTGGAAGCCCCATGGGACCCCGAGAAGGGATGAGGTCCTGCAACCTCTCCATTACTGTGAACTGAGAGCACAAAGTGAGGGCAGCTCTCCCACACGTCCCCCTAGCTCTTTAAGTCTCCCACCCCAAAATCCATCCCTGAGGAAGGAATGCTCCCTGCACTACACGCTTCCATATAGGAAGGCTTCCAGGAGACCCATCATTCTCTACCCAGACTTTAGCCCCTCAGCATGGAGCTGTGGTAAAAGCATTCAGCTGATAACCAAAGGGTCAGTGGTTCAAACCCACCAACCACTCTGTGGGAGAAAGATGTTACCATCTGCTTCTGTAAAGATTTACAGCCTTAGAAACCCTGTGGGGGATGTTCTACTGTGCCCTCTAGGGCCACTGTGAGAGGGTTGGGTTAGGGATTCCTCATTTCAGAGCCACTCCCCACTTCCCCCTTTTGCATCCCAAAGCCTTGAGGCTTCCTTCCCCTTGGCACACCCTTCTGTGTCCGCACTGCCAACCAACCGCCCAGCACCCCCAGCCTGGGCTGAACCTTTTCCTCTAGACTGTCAGTGGTCAAGGTCACGGCCTCCTCCCCCAGCCTCAGCCTAGGGAGTTCGATGTGGGCCAGGCAGCCATCTCGCCATCTGTCTGCAAACAATTAGCCATAAACGCCAGCGCTTTGGGGCTCTGGGTCTTGGGGGATGTAAATCCAGAAGGTTCCCAGCTGAATCAGCCTTCCTGTCTGTGGGCCAAGAAAAAGTCTCCTGGTGCTGCCCAGTGCCTGTGGTGGGGTGGAGCGAGGCCTCCAACCAAGGGAGCCGCACAAAGACCCTGCCTCAGCTGGGGAGGCGGAAGGGGGACCATCTGGCAGCGTGCGGGCGGGCAGCATCCGAGCCAGACGGATGAGCAGCCGTATTTGCTGTGTATTGTGTGTTCCATTTCTCAAAAACACTTCTCGCATATGCTTCTGGGCTGCTAGAGTGCGCTTTCCCCTCCCCCGCCCGCTGGAACCTAGGGTGGGGGCGGGGGGATGGAAATGATGGGTTCAGGGAAGGACCCACACAACCACTGGTGGTGGGTTCAGCCCAAATCCCCTCACTCCACCCCTGCCCTCCAGCCTAGTCCCCTCCCCAAGTGGGTGGCTAAACTTTGCAGCTCTCCTTGGAAGGGCGGTCCACTCTGCCAACGTCAGCTTGGTTTGTCTACTTAAGGTTTGGCTCACAGAGTTGTTTTTTTCCTTTGAGTTCATTTGAATTAATAGCCAGTGTTTTTTTTAAAAAATCAGGAGTGTGTATTCGACATAAAAACCTGTCTTTTTCAACTTCTTTTGAAAAACCCAAAGATCTGGAGAGCCTCAAGAGCCAGCCAGAACTGGCCTCTTCATTCTTCATTCATTCTCGGGAGGACCCATCATGCTGTCCAGGCCTTCTTGAAGGGTTTACGTCCCAAACCTCCAAACCTAGTGCCTGTGTGGATGGGCTCCCGGTCACTGCGTTGTGTACATGTGGAAGGCGCGTGGCAGCTGGGCAAGTCTGTGGGTACCATGTTTCCAACAGCACGTGTTCTCTGTGAGACTTTAGGTCTCATGTTGGACCTTCACAATAGTTGAGACTTTTCTTGTCATGCTATTGCATACCTCGTAAACTGCTCACCTGCTGCCCTCAAGTCCATTCTGGCTCTTGATGACCCTGATGGATGGACTAGAGCTGCTCCTAAAGGCTTCTGAGACTCTACACCTTTCTGGAAGCCTCATCTTTCTTCCTTGGAGAAAGAAGTTGGTGAGTTTGAACAGCCAACCTTGTGGCTAGCAGCCCAACACCTAGCCCTCACCTCCGCGGCACCAGGGCTCCTCGAATAGGCTGCCGTGTAGCACAAACATGGCTTTTCTATGCCTTGGGAAATGTAAACATGACTGTGACTTGTTGTATTGCAATATGCACTATACTGCAGTGATTTGGAATGGAACCCCAGCTGTCTCCACAAGCCTACCTGTATTACGTAATGGCAGATAGTGGCAGGTGGCACAGAGAAAACACCTAATAGGGTGGAGTTGGGGGTTGTTAGCAGGAATTTTATCAAGGGGCCAGGGAAGGCCTGGTTGAGATAAAGTGTCCCTTGGGTGGAGGGAAGTTATTCCAACTGGAGGGACAGCCAGTGCAAAAGCCCTGAGGTCAGCCTGTCCGCACGGAATCTAAGGAGCAGCAGGAAGGTCCATGGGGCTGTGGGGAGCAAGTGAGGCTGGTCAGGCCTACTACAGAGCAGGTTACCTGGACATACTGGAGTGTGGGGTACTCAGACTCCAGGTACTCCAGCCAGTAAACCCCAGGGATTTCCCACATAGCCCCTCCCCCCCCCCAGGACTCCAGGTGGTTGGACCCTGATTCCCAGCCTCTTTCAGTTCTGACTTGGGGTGTGACTTCCCCAGAGGCAGGAAATTCAGTGGTCTCAGTTCCCATAGCCTGGATTCCAATCCCCTCTACCCCACTGCAGCCTGAATTTCTCCATCCATAAAATGGGGTTCACTAGCACCCAGCACAGAGGGTGGGTGTGCTTCTCCACAACATATCTGTACGAAATGGTTAGACAAATGCCGGGCTCACAGAAAGTGCCCGATGACTGGTGTTGCTATTGTTAGGTGCACTCTGGTCCGCTCTGACTCCTAGCAACCTGATACACAAGGGAGTAAAGCGCTGCCGGCTCCGACACCATCCTCACAATCACTGTTGTTTCTGAGTACAGTGTTATAGTCACTGTGTCCTTGTATCTCAGAGAGGGTCTCCCTTTCATCTGCTGACCGTCTGCCAAGCACAACATCCTTCTCCAGAGACTGGATCCTCCTGATAACATGTCCAAAGGACCTGAGAATATGTCTTGATATCCTCACTCCTAAAACACATTCAGGCTGCACTTCTCCCAAGACAGATTTGTTCATTCTTCTGGTAATCCAGGACATACTCCGTATTCTTCACCAACACCACAATTTGAATGCATCGCTTCTTCTGTGCTCTTCTATATTCATTGTCTATTGTTCTCATGCACATGAGACGGTTTACAATACACCTTAGTCCTACAGGTGAAATCTTTGCTTTTTAACACTTTGAAAGGGGTCTTTTGCAGCAAATTTGCCCGATGCAATATGTGTGTTGAGTTCTTGACTTCCATGGGGATTGATTATGGATCCAAGGGCGATGAAACCCTTGGCAAGTTCAATCTCTTCTCCATTTTTCATGATGTTGCTTATTGGTCCAGTTGTGAGAATTTGTGTTTTCTTTACGTTTAAGTGGAACCCATACGGAAGGCTGTGGTCTTTGGTCTTCATCAATAAGTACTTTGATCCCTCTTTGGTTTCAGCAAGCTAGGTTGTCCATTTGCATATCTCAAGTTGTTAATGAGTCTTCCTCCAATCCTGATGCCACGTTCTTCTTATAATCCACGTTCTTCTTATAATCCTGCTTCTCAGTTTACTTGTTCAGTATTCAGATTGAATAAGTACGGTGAAAGAACACAACCAACCCTTCCCTTGTTCTGTGTGAATGGTTGTCTCTCAATGCAAGGCTAAGTTCTTGTTGTTAAGTGTTGACATCCGTTCTGATGCATAGCAACCCTCTTTAGGGTTGGTTTCTGTGGCTGAACGTCTTTGAGGGAGCAGAAAGCCTTGGAGCAGTTGGCAGGTTTGTAGTTCCGTGTTTATTGTAGCCACTCTAACTTAAGAACTACTGTCTGAAACGCAAATGGTTAGGTGCTCAGCTAATAACCGAAAGGTTGGAGGTTCCGCTCTGCTGATTGAGTTTCAGGGGAAAGGTCGAGAGCTTTACTTCCAAGAAATCAGCCTCTGAAAATCCTGTAGATTACAGTTGGACTCTGCCATGCCAGGTCTCACCACTGGGAGTGAACCCTGTGGTTTGGCTTGTTCCCAAGCAGCGTGCGCAGTTCTCAAACCGACTGTTCTCAAGTTGATTCTGACTCCTAGTGACCCTCCAATACAGAGACTGACCTCTGTGTTTCTAACGCAAATCGCCAGGTTTTTCTGCCGTGGTTTGGTTATTGTCGTTCAGTGCCATCGAGTGAGGTCCGACTCATTGCAACCCTATGAGTGGCTAGTGGGCTCAAACTGTCGGCCTTTCAATGAGCAGCCAAGCGCTTAACTACGGTACCACTGAGGTTCTTTTTCAAGTCCTGTTGCTGTTAACTGCCATGAAGCCGGTTCTGACGCATAGGGACCCTGTGTATCCTTTACGGGGAGTGACTGGTGAGTTTGAGCCGCTGACCTTGGAGTTCAAACGGACCTTGTGGTCCAGTGCATCATCCTACAGTGCCATACATGACTAGTACTTTAACTTAGAAGCCCTTTGTTTGTATGAATTATAGCTGTTGATACTGTGTCAGAGATTGAAACAGACCATAGAAAAATGGATATTATTGTTTCATTAAATAAGAACAGTAAGATGATTGTTGCATGCTAATATAAATCATATATTTTTAGGAAAAATAGCTACATTTTACAGGACAAAAAACATTTTAATGAGTAGAGTGGCATTATTTTCTGATTTTGTAAGTCTCCTTCAAAGTGACTGGGTCCACAAACCCGCCGACTTCTGTTTTCACGCTGTGGTATATTGTGCTGATTCGGTTCAAGTACAGACATGTGGCTGGAAAACAGGGGACCATGAAGAATCCACTCTCACTAAAGGGTGTCGTGATGCCAGGTGCCTTGGACCAGACTTTAGGAATGGATGGTTTGCTGTGTGGTTCTAATGTAGCATGGGAACAGGGCCTCAGGGATCCTTGGTTCAGCTGGTCCACCCTACCCTGCCAGGAAGCCAGGATGTGTGTAATCGTAACCCAGGATGCTATGGTGAGATGTGGGCTGCAGGGCACCAGGGAACCACCCAGCCTGGAGAGGGTGAGGGGGAGATGGGGTACAGGACTGGATTCACCCCAGTGCCCAGGGCCCCCACAATAACCAGGACTCCCATCCCGGCTGTTCACATGGAGCTGGTGGCTGGGCCTGGGTTGCTAAGCACGTGCCATGAGTCGGGCATCGAGACTTCACTTCATCACCTCCAGCATCCTTGTGACCCCATCTTATAGAGAAGGAAACTGAGGTTGCCGCCTACAAGGTGGAGTCCTGTCTCCTCAATGTTGTGGGCCTTGGGGTGGTAGGGGGCTCCTGATGAACCCTGGGCTAGGGACCTGAGATCTGGGTCCCTTCCTCTGAGCACTTGTCTCCCTGTCTGCAAAGGAGAGCTGCCACCCTCTCCAGCCCTTCTTAGAGCCTCAGTTTCCTCATCTGCGAAGTGAGGTGCTGACACACTCTACTGGCTCCAGACACAGGAGGCCTGCAGCGAGTGTCCCATCCCTGCCAGGGCCTGCTCCACCAGCAGACATTCCCAGGGCTCACTTCCCCTGTGAACAAGGGCTTCTTTGTGAGCTGGTATTAGTTTCAAACATGCTTCAGATCTCTTACATCTCTGGAGAGGAGCTGAGGTTGGGGTGCTAAGGGGCGTGTCTAGGGTCCCAAGCTCCAAGGTGCACACCTGTCCTATGGTGCCCCTCGCAGGAACAGAAGGGGGTACAGGCAGTAAGTGGCTAGACCTGGTTGAAACAAGAGAAGGAACCTGTATGGTCCAAACTGAGGGGCTTCCGAAACCTGGAAAGGCAGCATGAACTGGCCACCCTCCAGGTCTGCTATGGATAAAGTCCACACGTTGCCCTTGGTGCCCTCCACAGCGCCACAGCCCAGCCCTCTGCCCACATTCCTTGCAGTGGACGGAGGGCTGGCTCTCTCTGGAATGACCTCATTTCTGGGCCCGTTCTCCCGAGGTGATTTCATCAGCAGAGGGGAGGAGGCCTGGCCGGAGACTGCAGCTGCTGGGCGGTGGAGGGCGTTTCGCACCTTGTCCAGACACTGCCAGTGACAGTGACCTGGGCTGGGCTCAGGCTGGAAACCCTCTGGATGCTAGTGACAGAAACACACTCCATAACCACTGCCAGGGAGTCAGTTCCAACTCACAGCCACCGTGTAGGATGGAGTCGAACTGCTCCCGAGGGTTTCTGAGCTGGTAAATGGTCACAGGAGCAGACTGCTCATCATTCTCCAAAAGAGGTAGGTTCACATTGCTGACCTCTGGGTTAGTAACCCAGCACTACACTACAGTGCTACCAGGCTCCTTGAAAAAACCAACAGTGGGTACCAATTCTCCCCGCTCCCCCACACAGGATTCTGGCCTTATTCCAGACCACCCTCTCAGAGAAAGCCAGGCAGCATAGCTTAGCAGGCTCTGCCACCTCCTGGCTGTGTGCCCTCAGGCAGTTTCCTAACCTCTCTGAACTTACTTCCATCTGTATTTGATGGGTTGATTTGATCTTCTCCTGACTAATGCTCTGGACTGCAAGGTCAGTTTGAACCGCAAGGTCAGCAGTTCAAGCTCACCAGCCGCTTCTTGGAAACCCTATGCAGGGTCTCTATGGGTTGGAATCGACAAGACGGCACTTAACAACAACCTTGGCTTCTTTGATCACTCTTATTCTGTCCTTCGCAGCCTTGTCTGAAGAGGTCTCCCGGAAACAGAGGCTCAGAGAGGTCAAGTGACTTTGTCAGAGTCCCACAGTGCCCACAGGGGAGGCCAGGATTTGAACCAGCTTGGCCAGGCTCATACACATCGCTGCCCCATGACACCTGGGCTACCTGAGGAGGTAAGTCATAGGAAATTCGACTCTTTAGATGTGTATGTGTTTTACTTCTCAAAGTGGGGTGCCACAGTCAGCAGCATCAGGCTTCCTGGGGAACTTGCTAGAAAGGCAGTATCTCGGGCCCTGGCCCTCACCCTGCTCTTGAGCACGATCCCCAGGTTTGATAGGTGCTGGGTGAAATCAGGATTTCTAGGAGTTTATCTGGGAACATGTGAGTAGAGGCAATTGAAAGATAAAGGGAGCAGAGGGACCCAGGCATCTGAATCAGAGTGAGAGATTTAAGATGAAACAAAAAGCGAAAGTGCAGAACCTTTCAGAGTCTTTGATGTACAAATGCAAAGTATGTGTCTGTAGATCTTTCCCTGTTGACTGGATCCCCAAATCCCTTGTTTTGAGAAGTTTCCTATGGTCTGCAGAAATATTGGGGGAACATATGGGCTCAGAGAATATTGTAATAGGATGAGAATCCCTGTTGGCTGAACTCCTGTGCACCTGGCCCTGTACCAAGACTTCCAGATGTATTTTCCACCCACTAACCCTTTGTTGTTGTTAAGTGCCGTCGAGTTGGTTCCGACTCATAGAGACCCTGTGTAGGATTTTTCAAGCAGCAGCTAGTGGGTTTTGAACTGCCCACTTTTTGGTTCGAAGTCCAGGGCTGATCCTACAGCACCACATTACAGGGGTCGGAACTAACTCGACCACTAACCCTTATATTTGTTCTTGAACACTTTAAAGAGGTTTAAAAGTAACCCTCTAACTTCTCTAAAGTGTTCAAAGTGTCTATCAGTTTGAGGACTAAGTTGTAGCTGACCGAAGCCATTATATTTTCAATGACCTCATATGCATGTTGAGTCCTGGTGCGGCGCTGTGGGTTAATGCGCCAGACTGCAAATCCATTTGAACTGTGAGGTTGGCGGTTCAAGCTCACCAGCTGCTCCTCGGAAACCCTATACAGGGTTGCTATGGGTTGGAACTGACTCAACGGCACTTAACAACAACATATGTATGTGAAAGTTGGACAGTGAATAAGGAAGACCGTAAAATAATGGATGCATTTGCGTTATGGTGTTGGAGAAGATTATTGAAAGTACCATGGGCTGCCAGAAGAACAAACAGCTCTATGTTGGAAGAGATACAGCCAGAATGTTCCTTGTCTCTCATACTTATTGAGAAGGACCAGTCTCTGGAGAAAGACATCATGCTTGGTAAAGTGGAAGGTCAGTGACAAAGAGGAAGACCCCCCCACCACCCAACAAGATGAACTGACATTTTGGTAGCAGCAGTGGACTCAAGCGTAACAACTGTGCTATTGGTGCAGGACCGGGCAGTATTTCGTTCTATTATGCACAGGATCTCTATGAGTCGAAACCGACTTGACCGACAGCACCTGACAACAACAGCCCTCTGAATCGCCAACAGCCCTTGGGTCCCTCCCTGCTTCCAGACCCAATTTAGCCCTAGTAATAGAGTCCTGGAACCCCGGGTGTAGTGGCTAAAGCACTCAGTGGCTGACCAAAGGGTCGACGGTTCAAACGACGAGGTGGTGTGTGGAAGAGAGCTGTGGTACTCTTCTTCTGTAAAGACGACAGACAGGGGCAGTTCTACTGAGACAAGAAGGCCACTGGGAGCGGAATCGACCGGGCAGTAGGAAATCTGTACGGAATGCTGTCTGGTGGCTCGCTGCTTTGGCTCTCGCCTGCTAACCGAAAGGCTCGTGGTTAGAACCCACCAGCCGCTCCAAGGGAGAAAAGACCTAGTGATCTGCCCCTTTAAAGATTACAGCTTGGGAGAAACCCAATGGTGTGGCTGTACTTTAAAGGGTCGCTATCAGCTGGAATCAACATGACGGCACGTTTTGTTATTGTTGTTTTAATAGAGGCTTTCTGTCAATCATCTGATGGGTCTCTTTGTCACCCTGGGGTGGCTGGTGTGTGGCTGTGATAGTGTAAGCTATGCCACCAGTAATTCAAATACCAACAGGGTCATCCACGCTGGGCAGGTTTTCCCCCTTTTCCTTGTGTAGGCCGGACTCCACCACCTTTGTCCCCTTGCCCCGGCTCTGGGGTCACTTCACACATTGTACCAGACATTTCAGATTGGAGGACCTGGAGTGTGTTTGAATTGAGACCATGTGGTTAGCAGTCCAGTGCTTACCCTACAGCGCCACCAGTGGTCCTTCTAGCATAGTCTGTAAACTGCCCAGGGGTCTGGGTAAGAGAAGGTGGAGGAGGATGCTGGTGGGTTGCAGGGATTCAGTTGTGAGTGGTTGTTAACAGAGTTAACTGTGATTGGTCAGTTTTACCCTCCTCCTGGGTTTTAAATGAGCCATTTAAATGAGCCATCTCAGAAGCAGGAAGGGGATGCTCACTGTCAACAAGGAAGGAAGTGCATCCTTTGGACCCCTGAGATAACTGCACATTGAACGTCCTCAACTCAGGAGACAGCAAAGGAGCAGCAGAATGTGAACCAAGAGCCAGAGTAGTAGGTTTCCCAGCCCATGGAACACACAAAGCTGAGCGTCTTCAGGCAGCAGGCTTGCTTGTGGAATGGGGTGCCTTAAGGCTGAAGTTTATCGAGGAATGGAGTGCCCTGTGGGCATTTATCAGGAGCCTTAAAAGACATTGCTGGAACAGGGCTGAGGCCACGGGGCCTGTGGCTGAGAGGCCAAGGATGAGAGAGAGGCCTGTATAAGGGCATGACTGGGAAGAGGCTGCCCTGCCTGGAAGATCCTGTTCATTTCCCTAATAGACTCCAGCACTGTGTCTCAGTTCTGTGTGGCCATTGCAATGACTTAGGAAACCCACCTAAGTAGGGAGTCTGTGAGATGGATGGTTGATGCCAGTTTTTGCACCATGGAGGGATGTGGTTCTGAGAGCGTGCTCTCAGTGTCTTCTGAGTGACAGGGAATTGCTGTCTAGCTCCAGGGGACATGGTGTGAGGTCAGCTGACCCTTGGACACATTGTGGACCCCTGCTCTCACAGACAGTTGCCACAGAAGTACCTGTTGTGTTAAAAAAAGAAGGTGTCCTGTTTGCACCTGCAGGCTCAGGAAGACAGACAGCAAACATGGTGATACAGGTGGCAGGGTGGTGGGCATCCACACATGCTCTTGGATAATAATGACTCTCGTTCATGGAACCTGGGGACATATGCAGGTCAGTGACAGAGCAGATAGGACTGAGTTGGGAAGATTGTCCTGGATCCTCCGGAAGGCCCATGTCATCTGCAGGGGCCTTTCACAAGGGAGCCAGGAGGGCCAGAGTGGGGAACATCTAGTGACAGAAAAAGAAGGAGAAGATGTGACAGCAGATGCAAGCAAGGAGTCTCAGAACAAGGACAGAGACAGGTCCCTCTCAGAGCCTCCAGGGGACCCGCCCTGTGATACCTGAGGGTGGGACTTCTGGCACAAGGGACTCCGTGATATTCTGGCACCAAGCTGTGGTGACCTTGGTCACAGTCCACCGCCCCCCTTTCTGCCCTCTGCTTCTGCTCTGTTTTATCCTTATTTGAAGTAAGCAAGTGAAGGCTCAAAGGGGCCAAGTTAACAAGGGGCGGAGGCAGAATTTGAACCCAGCACCGTCTGGCTTGAGCCCCCGCCCTCCACAGCTACTTGGGGCAGAACAGGTCTGTGTTGGGAGCACATGTGTGTGTGTGTGTGTATGTGTGTGTGTGTGTGTGTGTAGTCTGAGTGATTATATGTCTGTGTGAATGTTCGTGTGTGAGTGGGTATGTGTCAGTCTTAGTGATATAGTATCTGTGTGTGTGTGTCTGTGTGCGCACGCACATTCACGCCTGCAGCTTCTCACGCCCACCCAGAGCGTCTCATCCCAAGCATGTGTGTCTGTGGGCGTCCTCCTTTCTGTGATCTCGGTGACCTCCCCGCCCACCTCCCAACCCCACCCCCGAGTTTCAAAAGCAGAGGGAGCAGAAGACAAAAGGACACTTGTCACAGATAGGAACAGCCCCCACCAGGAGCCTCGGTGTCTAATTAGGGCTCATGGGATTCTGCCTGTGAACATGAGTTTGCTGGAACCTCTACAGGCAGGTGGGGGCCAGGCCAGAACCTGGAATTCCAGGAAGCAAGACCAGAGCTGGTGGTGCAGCCTCAAGCACCTTCTGTGGGGCCTGGCATAGAGGTTACCCTGACTCTAATCCACTGAACCCACCAGCCACTGCAAAGGAGAAAGATGAGGCTGTTGGTTCCCATAAAGATTACAACCTTGACAACCCACGGGTCAATTCTACTTTGTTCTCTCGGATCACTGTGAGTCAAAAGGACTGAGTGGCAGTGGGGGTAACTTAAAATTCACTATTGTAGCCATTTTTTTTTTTTTTTCAGTGTACAATTCAGTGGCACTTACCACATTCATAGTGTTTTGCAGTCATTACCTATGTCTAGTTCAAAACCACCTTCACGCCCCCAGAAGGAAACCTTGCAACCATTAATAGTCACTCTGTCATCCCCTCCCCCAAGCCGCAGCGACCACTGTTCTACTTTCTGTCACTACTGATTTGCCTGTTCTGGACACTTCATATCAGTGGGATCAGACAGTATGTGGCCTTCTGTGTCTTTCAGACAGCAGCATGTTTTCACTGTGCATCCGTGTTGTGGCATTTATCAGAACTTCATTCATTTTTATGGCTGAGAACCATTTCTCTGTGTGGTGTGGACATGCCACGTTCTGTCTCTCCTTCTTTCCGTGGGTGGACACTTGAATTGTTTCCATTGTTTGACTGTTGGGAATAGCGCGGCTGTGAACATCCGTATACAAGTACTTGAGGAACACCCATTGTCAATTCTTTGGGGCAGATTCCTAGGAATGGAGTTGCTGGGTCATGTGGCAGTTCTGTGTTTAACTCTGAGGATTCAGCACTGATTCCCACGTGAACCTTTTACTTCCCTGCCAGCACTGTATGTGGGCCTAATACAGATTCTGAATCATCATTTCCTGATCCACTGGGTCAGGAATAGGCCTTTGAGGGTACACTACAAACTGTTGTCTGATATCCTAGTGGGTAGAAGTTGGGCCAAACTGCCCAGTGTCCATTCCCTCAGCCCTGTTTCCTCCCCCACGGTGTTCAGTCCCAGTGGATACATGCCCCTCAGAGCTGTGTGTCCTCACCTTCCCTCTGCAGACCATGGTCATCGCTTACTGGAGAGCACTGGTCATTAGCACCCTCCCCTCTGGTGAGGGCCACACCACATCCATTGTCCTGCCATGGGGTCAGCCTTTAAGAGGACATTCACGTTCCTGTGTAGTTGGGCACGATTTGAGCTCTGTACCTAGAATACTGTGGCATGACTGATGCTGATCCTGAGGTGGTCCTCTAAGACATTGTCTCTCATGGGCTCACTAGCTGTGGAAGGAACCAGCTGCCATGTTGGAAGAACACTCGAGCAGCCCTGTGGAGAAGCTCCTGTGTTGAGAACTGAGGCCTCTAGTCACCAACCATGTGAGTGTGCCATTTTGGAAGTGGATCTACCGGCCCCAGTCAAGCCTTCAGATGACCACAGCCCTGGTCAGCATGCTGGCTACATCCATTCCCAAATCTTGGACCCACAGAAAGGATGTGAGATAGTAAACACTGATGGTTGTTTTTAAGCCAGTACATTTTAGGGTGATTTGCTACCTACACCTGCCTTGGAGACTTAGAAAGCTTCTAGCTCCCAGTCCTGATGCCTTCCACCTACAAAAACTTTTCCCTGTGCATGGCGACAGGTTCCAGTAGCTCTGACCTCCAAGGAGCACAGGGAAATGGAGGCTGGCCAACAGCTGCGGCCAGTTCAACAGCCTGGCTCCTGCCTTTTCCTCCCTCTTGCGGTCCGAGATGGCACCAGGTGGGATCACTTATTAAAACTCCTTTGCCTCAGAGTCCATCTTCCAGGTAATCACTCAGAGGGCCACACCTTCTCGTGTCCAGGAGATGACCCACCCTCGCAGACTGCAGGGAACACACAGACACCTCTGGGTGGTGATTCATACCTGCAGTGCCAGGGCCAGCCCGTGCCTGCGTCTGCCCTTTCTCAGCCCCATTCATCTTCCAGCTCTTGTGTTTTTGTGATCCACCCCATGTTGTTGCTGTGAGGTGCCGTCAAATCAGTTCTGACTCATAGTGACTCCGCGACACTGCCCAGTCCTGCGCTGTCCTCACTGTTGTTGAAGCCGTTTTGTCAGCCCGTCTTGCTGAGGGTCTTCTGTTTAGCTGACTCAGTACTTTACCAAGCCTGATGTCCCTCTCCACGGACTGATTCCTTCTGGTCCCACTGCCATTGAATTGATTCCAGCTCATAGTGACCCTAGGGGATACTTCAGGATTCTGAGCATCCCTCCTGATCACATGCCCAAAGTAATAAGGCGAGGCTTCACTCTCCTCGTGTCGAAGGGGCAGTCTGGCTGTATTTCCCTCTGACTTGAGTGCTGGACTTGGTTTCTGTTACTTGTGCCCAAAGATGGCTAATTGATAAAAAGATTCTAGCTGTTTTTGCTTTTAATCCACTGTTTTATGCTTGGTATATAGTTCGAGCTCAGCAGACATGTGTTGGCAGTGGATCAGTAGTACACCCTTGTTCCACTGACATCTCGCCAGGCAGGTGGAAACTTCTTCATCAGACCCTTTTTAAAAAGTTTTGTTTTTTTTTTAAGTTCTGTAGGAAAACATTATCTGAAAAATTTCCTTAGCAACTTTTCTAAATGTCATAAAATTTTCCCTCACACCACCAAGTTTTCACCTAAAACTCCACTGCCACTGAGCACCTTCATAAGACAGTGTAAAATTGCCCCATGGGGTTTCCAACACTGTAATTTTTATAGAGTCAGAGAATCACACTTTTCCCTCAAGGATCTGCTGAGGGTTTGAACTGCCGACTTTTCAGTTAGCAACCGCGTGCTTACCCACTGTGCTGCCAGGGCCTTCTGTGGCAAAAGGCCATGCTGAGTGTTTCCCATCCCTGGGCCTGAACATGTCAGCATTCCTTCCAGCTCTAAGGGCCTCCAGCCCAGAGAAAGGTGGCAGGCTCCCCAGAAGATTAACTCAGAGGTCAAATACGTGGCAACTGCAGCCTTGGAGAGCTCAGACAGGGAGGAGCAGCTGGGGACCAAGGATCCGGAAGGAGGGCTCCAAGCCTGACTGGGAGGTGGCAAGACTTTGGCCTCAGCTAATGGCTTTTCTTGAAGAGCAGAGATGTCAGCTTGAGGACTAGGGTGCGCCTGACCCAGGCCATTGTGTTTTCAATAGCCTCATATGGATGCGAAAACTGGACAGTGAATAAGGAGGATCGTAGAAGAATTGATGCCTTTGAGTTGTGGTGTTGGAGGAGAATACTGAAAGTGCCATGGACTGCCAAAAGAACCAATAAATCTGTTTTGGAAGAAGTGCAGCCAGAGTGCTCCTTGGAGGCCAGGATGGCTAAGCTTCGTCTCTCCTACTTTGGACATATTGTCCCGAGGAAACAGTCGCTGGAGAAGGATGTCATGCTGGGTAGGGTGGAGGGTCAGAGAAAGAGAGGAAGACCCCCAACGAGATGGATCAGCCAGGTGGCATCATTGATGGACTCAAGTATGGCAGCGGTAGTGAGGTTGGCCCAGGATCGGACATTGTTTCGTTCGGCTGTGCATGGGGTCGCTATGGGTCGGTTCCGACTCGATGGCACCTGACAACAACAACAACAATGGCTTTTCTGCAGCATTGAGAGAGGGCAGCATGCGGTGGACTGCAACTGTTGATTCACTGAGGAGCCTTTTCAGGTGTGGGAAGGGAGGTTAGGGATTCTTTGGGGCCTGGGACTGGCCTTGAGACTGAGGAGGGCTAATGTGTGTGTGAGCATCTCTCCCGATAGTCTCTCAGCTCTAGGGTCAGATTCCTGTCTGGATGAGCCTGCCTGCTGCCAAAGGACAAATGCACCCTTGATAATCACACAACAGCGTCTGCTGGCGCTTACTGAGCAATTCGTGTACGTGGGGTGGCCAGGTCTTAATTCTCGTATGCTGCTTTAACAGAAATGCCACCCGGTGGGGGGTGGGGGGGGAGAGGTAATAAACACAGATGTAGTCTCTCATAGTTTAGGAGGCTAGAGGTCTGAATTCGGAGTGTTGGCTCTGGGGAAAGGCTTTCTCTCTGTGCAGACTCTGGAGGAAAGTCCTCATCTCCCTACTGTGTACCCAGCCTTCCTTGTAGCATTTCCTTGGTCTTGGCATCAAGCTTCCCTTGGATCTAGGAGGGACCCTGGGCCCAAAGGCTGTGCTCCACGTCTGGCTCTTCTTCTTGGTGGTAGTAGGTCCCTCTGATCTCTGCTTGCTTGTTTAATCTCGTTTATATTTCAAAGGAAGGAGCTCTAGTAGCATGGTGGTTATGAGTTGGGCTGCTAATCTCAAGGTCCGCGGGAGAAAGATGAGACTTTCTGCTGCTGTAAAGATTTACAGCCTTGAAAACCCTGTATAGGGTTGTTAATGAGTCGGAACCAACTCCACGGCACATAACCACCATCACCACCATAGAATAGAAGACCGAAAGAGACAAACTCAAGATACAATGTAATCCTGTTGGTTGCACCCTGTCTCATTAGCAGAATTGCCTATAACCCTGCCTCACTAACACCATGGCTGACTGTGTACTGTCCAGTCAAGCCATAGCGACCCTCTATATGATTTTCCGAAGCTGTAAATCTTTACGGGAACAGAAAGCCTCATATTTGTCCCGCTGAGCACCTTGTGGTCAGCACCCCGGTGTGTAACCCACAGGTAACAAGAAGTTAACAGTAAACCACAGTTAACAACCTAGAGATGAGGATTCCCCAAACAGAAGATAATTACCTCAGATTGTTATTGTTGTTAAGTGCTGGCAAGTTGGTTCTGACCCATAGCGACCCGGTATGGCTAATACTGAGAAGCAAGGCTGAGTCAAGCTGACACCGTTTTGGGTATGTGATTGAATCCACACTGGGCAGCCAGTATTTTATGTGAGTTCTTTCCCATACCTTCCTGAGGGACTCCCACATGGAAGGTGCTAAATTCTATCACCACTGCTCGGGGAATGGAGGTAGACTCTTTCTGAGCCCCGTTTCACAGGTGACCAAGGACGGCCAGTGTCCCCACTGCACAAAGCAGGAAGCAGCGATCTACGCCAAACTCAGATTTAGAGCAGAAACCCCAAAGACAGGTGTACCCAAGCCCAAGAGACAGGGCACACAGCCTCTAAGTCTCCCCACTAGGGCCCTCACCTGTGCTAGCCAGCCCTCCCACCCAGGTGGGGCCTGCCCGCACTGCAGAGTGTTGCTGCTGCGGCCTGCGCATCTTGTTTGTTCCAATTAAGTCAAGTCGGTCATTATACTTTTATGTTGTTAGACAGTTTTGCTCAAGGGCACAGTAATTAGCAAACGGCTGGAAATTTAATGATTCCAGGCAACGGAGAAGGAAAAGTCTCCTGTAAATCTTCAGAAAGGCCTGGAGGCTGCTTGGCTGCCCCTCTGCCCCAGAAAGAGGGGCTTTGTAAGATGCAGACAAGCTGGGTGAGGACGAGGAGCCAGGTCCCTCACAGCTCCTGTTCCTCTGGGATTCTGCTGGGGGGTGGCATCTCCTGCAGAGAAGCTCCAACATACGGATTCTTAAAAGGAATACAACCAGACTGTTGCCTAGAAGCAAGAATGATGAGACCTTGGTTAGTTACATCAATGGTTAAGACCAATGAACTAAGGAAGTTCATCATGTTTGGTAAAGTAGGTCTTCAGTGAAGATGAGGGATGCCCTCTGAGGTGGGTCAACCAAATGGCCACATGATGGACTCCACATGCCAACACTCACCTGATGACCATGCTGGACCAGGCAGCGCATTCTGTCACAAGTAAGGTCACCGTGAGTCGGAACCAACTCCACAGCAGCTAACAGCCACCACCATGCTTTTATGTGCTGTGCCCTCTCTGTCTTCTCCAGGACATAGTAAGTGCTCAGTAAACGTTTATGAATTAATGACTGGACATAGGTTGCAAACTGGCGGCCCCTCAGCCCAATCCCAGGAATTGCTTCTTTGCTCCCTTTCCTCTTTCTCTCTTCCACGCTGGACCTCGAGGGATCCATTGCCCCAGGAGAGGAATAATAGAATAGGAAAGCAACAACAAAAAAGGTGATTACGCTTCAAAAGCTTTCAAATGACCAAAGCCTGGACTGTAGAGCATCAATGTCTCAGCTGTGAAGAGTTTCAGATACCAAATCTGTGCCAGAAACAGCGGATTTGGGGGAAATGTTGTAGTTAGGTGGACAAATAAAACAGTGTAGTGTATCTGTTCTGGTGTGGTGTTTTGTTCTGTTGTACACCACAACGCATCGCTATGAGGCTGAATTGAGTGCACAGCACCTAAAAACAACAACAACGGAGTTACAATTACTGTTATCAGATGCAGTTGAGTCGGCTCTGACTCATAGGACCCTGTGCCCAACTCATCAAAACGCTTCCCCCTCCTGCACTATCCTAATACTTACTGTTATCTTTTCTTTTTTAATGTTTTTATTGTGAATTGAGTGAAAAT
>NW_006408596.1:322115-323578 GCF_000296735.1 Chrysochloris asiatica
GGTCAAATGGGTACTATCTGCAAGTTTGGGTGTTCTTGTGCATTTCCCCTCACTTCATATCAGCTGGATGCTTCACTCTCAGCTCTAGCCCTCTGTGGCTATATCCTTGTCCATGGGCTCAGGTGTCCCAGGTCTCACCACACTTTGGACCAACCAGCCCTTCCTCTTCTCTCTCTCATCTCCAGGTCAATGGGAGTCAATGAGCTGTGGTTGAACTCAGCCCATCTCTTCATTGCTGCCTTTCCCCCTCGTTCACTCACCAGTAGACCAACATGGTCGTCAGCAAGCTTACATGCCTGCTCATGTGTCCCCTGTGAGTTTCAGTCTTAGAGGGGGTTAGTTATTGTTATCTTTGAATCCACTGACATTGCCATCTCCTTGAGGGTCTTCTTTTTCACTGATAAACTCCACTTTATCAAACACAATGTCCTTCTGCAGGGCCTGGTTCCTCCTGACAACATGTCCAAATTATAAGAGACAAGGTCTTGCCATCCTTGCTTATAAGGAGCATTGTGGCCATACTTCCAACACAGATTTGTTTGTTCTTCAGGCAGTCTATGGTACTTTCAGTATTCTTTTCCAACACCATAACTGAAACGCATCAATTCTTCTATGGTCTCCCATATTCATTGTCCAAGTTTCATATGCTTACGAGGCTACTGAAAATACCATGGCTTGAGTCAGGCGCATTTTAGTCCTCAAACTGACATTTTTGTTCTTAAACACTTTAAAGAGGTCTTGTGCAGAGGATTTGCCTAATGTAATATGTTGTCATTTGATTTCTTGACTACTTACTGCTTCTAAGAGCATCGATTATGGGTCCAAGCAAAATGAAGTCTTTGACAACATCAATCCTTTCTCCATTTATCGTATTATTAACTGGTCCAGTTGTGACGATTTTTGTTTTCTTTCCATTGAAGTGCAATCCTTACTGAAGGCTGTACTCTTTGATCTTCATCAGTAAGTATTTCAAGTCCTCTTGGCTTCCAGCAAGCAAGGTTGTATCATCTACACACTGCAGATAATTAACGAGATTTCCTCTAATCCTAGTGCCACCCTGGTGTACACCTTTTCGGATTTTAAACCATTCAGTATCCCCTCGTTCTTCTAAAAAATCTGCCTGTGTGTACAGATCCTTGTGAACACAGTAAAGTGTTCTGGAGTTCCCATTCGTCACAGTTTTAGCCATAGTTTGTTATGACCCATACAGTTAAATGCCTTTGCATAGTCAATAAAATACAAGTAAACGTCTTTCTGGTGTTCTCTGCTTTCAACCCAAATCCACCTGACGTAAGTATAGATATCCCTTGTTCTACATCCTCTTATGAGTCCAGGTTAAATTACTGGCAACTCCCTGTCAATGTACTGCTATAAATGTTTTTGAATTGTCTTCGGCAACACTTTACTTACATGTAATATTTTTTGATGGGGCAAAACTCAAAATGAAGAGAAACAGCTGTAAA
>NW_006408596.1:334479-341910 GCF_000296735.1 Chrysochloris asiatica
AACATCACCCATTTCTTTTTGGTATATGGCTCTGTGTATTCCTTCCATCTTCTTTTGATGCTTTCTTCATCATTCAGTAATCTGCCCATAGAATCCGTTAGTATTGGATGCCAAAGCTTGAATTGTTTTTCTTCAATTCTTTCAGCTTGAGAAATGCTAATCATTTTTTTTTCCTTTTGGTTTTCTACCTCTAGGACTTTGAACATTTCATTATAATACTATACTTTGTCTTCCCTAGTTGAGCTTTGAAATTTTCTATTGAGTTTTTTTACTTTCGCCTTTCTTCCTGTCACTTTAGTTTCTTTGTGTTCAAGAATAAGTTTTAGCGTCTCCTCTGACATCCAGGTTGGTCTTTTCTTTGTTTGTTTCCTGTCTTGTTAATGACCTTGTGCTTTCCTCAGGTATGATGTTTTTGATGTCCCCTGCTCCTCTGAGCTTTGGTCATTAGCATCTAATGCATCAAATCTTTTCTTGCAATGGTCTCTGAATTCAGGTGGGATATACTCAAAGTCATTATTTTGGTTCTTCTAAAGTTGTTTTAATATTCTTCTGCTTTGTCCTGAACTTACATATGAGCAGTTGATGGTCTGTTCCACAATCTGCCCCTGACCTTGTTTTGGCTGATGATATTGAGCTTCTTCATCATCTCTTCCCACAGATGTAGTCAGTTTGATTCTTGTGTATTCCATCTGGTGAGAGCCACATGTATAGTCACCATTGATGTTGGTTAAAAAAAAAAAAGGTATGCTCAATGAATAAATAAGTCTCAGGTCTGCCGAAATTCTATCCTGTGATCTCCAACATAGTACCTATCCCAAGGCCATATTTTCCAACTACACATCCTTCCTCTTTGTTTCCAACTTCCACATACCAATCATCAGTAATTATTAGTACCCACTGATTGCATGTTTGATCAATTTCAGACTGAAGAAGTTGGTAGTATTTTTCAATTACATCATCATTGGCTTGAGTGGTTGGTGTGGAAATTTGAATAATAGTTATATGAAGCGGTCTTCTTTATAGGAATATGAATAATATCCTATTACAAACAGCAATGTACTTCAAGATAGATCTTGAAATGCTCTTTTTGATGATGAATGTCACACCATTCCTCTTCAGTTTGTTGTTGCTGGCATAGTAAAACCATATGATTGTCTGATTCAAAACGGCCAATACCAGTCCATTTCAGCTCACTAATGGCTAAAGTACTGTAAATGTAATGCCTTTATGCGTTACATTTCATTTTTGATGACTATGAATTTTATTAGATTCATCCTTCGTACATTCCACATTCTGACTATAGTAGTTGACTATAGAGTTGAGATGTAGGTAGGTATCCCTATGTTTGCAGTGGTAGCTCCTCATTTTGAGTTGTGCCCCATCAACAAATGAAGGTCCTGAAAGCTTTACTCCATCCATGTCATAAAGGTAAGTTCTACTTTGAGGAGGCAGCTTTTCCCCAGTCATATTTTGAGTGCGTTTCAACCTGAGGTATTCATCTTACGATACTATATCTGACAATATTCTGGTGCCATATGTAATATTTTCATCTTCTAGCACTATACCAGATAATGTCCTACTGCTATTCATAAGGTTTTTAGTGGCTAATGCATCAGAAGTGGTCTGCCTCGTCTTCTTCCTAGCCTGTCTTAGTCTGTAAATTCTGCCGCAATCTGTCTACCATGGGTGACCTGCGATTATTTCAAATACTGATAGCATATCTTCCAGCCTCACAGCAACACACAAGCCACCACAGTACGACAAACTAACCAACAAGTGGGGTTGTTGTTGTTGTTGTTGTTGTTAAGTGCCATTGAGTCAGTTCCAACTCATAGCAGTCCTGTTCAGGGTTTCCAAGGAGTGGAGTGACTGGTGGATTTGAACCGCCGACCTTGTGGTCCAGTGCTTAACCTACAGTGCCATACAGGACTCTGGACTCAGACATAGAAAGGAATGAGTTATTGTTTGAGACAATGGCATGGATGAGTCGCAGGTCATGGTGATAATTTGGAGGTGGGTGGTGTGGAGCAGGCGAAAGACTTTTCTGTAAAAGGCCAGATAATAATACACTTGGCTCTGTAGGCCACGTGGCCTCTACTCTAACTATTCCACTTGGCCATTGAAGCTGGAAACCAGCCACAGAAAATATGGTAATGAATGCGTATGACTGTGCTCCAATAAAACTTTATTTATAGGCACTGGTATTTCAATTTCATCTCATCTTCACATGTCATGAAATATTCTCTTGATCTTCTTCAACCTAAAAAAAATGTAAAAACTGTTCTTAAACGTACAGGTCTTCCTTAAAAGAACAGGCAGTGGCCTGGATTTGACCCCCTGTTGTAATTTGCCTGCCCTTGGGTGTGGGTGTTCAAGAGGTACCTTGGCCGGGAATCGAACCCAGGTCTCTTGCATGGAAGGTGAGAACACATGCATGGAACCACCAGTGCCTACAATATACTCTGTTGCTTTTGTGTGCCATCCCGTGGAGTCTGACTCAGTAAGGTTTACTAGTCTGTGATCTTTGTGGGAGGAGACCACCAGGTTTTTCTCCCTCAGAGCTGCTCGTGACTTCAAACTACTGGCATTTAGGTTAGCAGCTGTGGTAGATAAGGTTTTGTGTCAGCTTAACTGGGCCAGGATTCTCAGTAGCTTTCCGGTTGAGATGTAAGTATCCCTATGATGGCGTCTGATAAACTAGTAAGAGGATTAAGGGAGGAATCACCCTGATCTGCTTTATGAGAGATTTTCAAGGGTGTGCCATGCAATACCTTTTATAATTTTTTTTTTTTTTACAAAAGATCAGAGAAATGAGCAAAGAACGAGGGGCCTCCTACCACCAAGATAGGAGAGCTGAGAGTGGGGTTCGTCCTTTGAAGTCCCTGTATGTAAAGCTCCTAGACCCAGGGGAAGATTTTTTTTTTTTTAATGTTTTATTGTGAATTATATGATAGTTTACATGGGAGAGCATTAGTTTTACATTCATTCTATTGTATATCGTTTCCTTGCCATGCCTTCAATCCCCTCCATGCATCATCAACCAACCAAAGGGTATACCCTGCAACCCTTCCCCCGTACTCCCCAGGTCTTCAGCACACAGTCGCTTTCTCTCTGGATCTAAAGTCCCCAGCTGCTCCATGGTTCCCTGTCATCGTCTCTGCCTCCATCTGAGACATCACTGCTTCTCTGGGTAGGGTCCCCTAGGGGTAGATTTTTGCCAGGACACATACAGATCTCCAAGGAATGTTGGGCCTCAAAGGACACAAGGCCCTTTCTCCAAGAACCCACAGACAGAAAGCTTCCCCAAGAGCTGGCATGTGGCATTTGGCCTTCAAACCTCCTAAACTGGGATAGAATGGAGTCCTGGTGTGGCGCTGTGGGCTATTTCGTCAGACTGCAAAGTCCTTTGAACTGTAAGGTCAGTAGTTCAAGCTCACCAGCTGCTCCTTGGAAACCCTATACAGGGTCGCTATGGGTCAGAATCGACTCAACGGCACTTAACAACAACAACAAACTGGGAGAGAATATATTTCTGGATGTTAAAGACCCATGTGTGGTATTTCTATTAGCGCAACATTAGAGAACTGGACCACAAGGTCAGTTTGAACACAAAGTCAGAAGTTCAAATCCACCAGCCACTCCTTGGAGACCGTATCCAGTGTCGCTACGAGTTGGAACTGACTCGATGGCACTTAACAATAACAACAGATAACTAAGACAGAAGCCAAGCACTTAACCATTACATCACTAGGAATCTTTAATTAGACTTTAGAAAATTCTAGACAAATCGCTTCCATCCTGGGATAAAGCCGATTGGTGACTGCTGTCTGGGTGGAGGGTGGGACACAGGGAACTTACCGGGACGAGGGAAATGATTGATACCGTGATATAGGGGTGATGGTTTGAACCTATACACCTAAAAACACTGCCTTTTATCAAAACCTGCCATGGGAAGCCCCAACTGTCGATTTCCTGTGGCCTGAGGCTCTCCCAGCCATGCCCATCACCAGAGATTCAATTCGCACTCTTGTCCACCCTACGTGTCTCCGGTAGAACTGAACTCCATAGGTTTTACTTTTCTTTCTTTTGTATTTTTGTTCCTTCAAGGCTATGGTCCTGTCTCCCTAGGCTCAGCCACTCAGTTCCTCAAGGTGTTTGGTTAGGGTTAAGAAGTTTTCATCACATTGCCCCTTACCTGTTCTACTACTACCATTGTTGTTGTTGTTGTTGTTGTAAGGTGATTTCAAGTTGGCACCAACTCACAACAACCCTGTGTACAGCAGAACGAAACACTGCCCAGTCCTGTGCCCACCTCGCCATTGTTACTATGCTTGAGCCCATTGCTGTTGGGGGCCTTCCTCTTTTTATCCAGGCCCCGCTTTACCAAGCATAAATATCCTTCTCCAGAGACCGGTCCCTTCTGACAATATGTCAAAAGTATGAAAGACAAAGTCTGGCCATCCTGAGTTGCAAGGAACATTCTGGCTGTGCTTCTTCCAACATTGATTTTTTTTTTCTCTTCTTCTTCTTTTGGACAGTCTATGGTACTTTTTTTAAAAAAATGTCTTATTGTGAATTATGTGATAGTTTACATGGGAGAACATTAGCTTTACATTCATCCTATCCTATATCATTTCATTGCCATGGTTACAATCCCCTCCATGCATCATCAACCAACTAAAGGGTATACCCTGCAAGCCTGACCCCTGGTCATCAGCACACAGCCCCTCTCCCTCTCTGGGTCTAGAGTTCCCCGCCACTCCATCTCTCCATGTCATCATCTCTTCCTCCGTCTCTGGCATCAATGTTTCTCTGGGTAGGGACCCATACTCTGCTCTTCTCCCTTGATGGTCCCAGGGCCCTCGACTCTTAGTCTGTAAAATCAATTACTCCCCTCCTTTTGCTACAAAACATCTACCTTTACATTTCCAACCCTCACAATCAGTCCTGATAACATTTATTCACTATTGTATCACAAGAGACCTATCCCCATCTCCTTTCATCAGCTTCGCCTAGACAGATTGGATATTACTCAGTGAGGATTCTTCTACCTTCCTCTGCGTCCTCTAGATCTAGGCTCCTTCTTGAAAACTTGTAAGCCAGTCACTTCATGCCTTTGTAGCCCCCCCACTTTGGGTAGCCAATGTCCAGTTTGCCCACCCCTGTCTATCCTGTGTATGGAGGGTGTGGGAATGATCCTCACTGAAAAGATTTATTCCCTCTTTTGAGCTACTGCATCCATAGGTGTAGGTCAAGTTCATCAAATTGTATCAGAATACTCTCTTTTTCCTCTTCTTTCTTCTTGTAGTTGAGCTCTGATCATCCAGTCATTGAAGCCAGGTCATCCATGGTATTTTAATATTCTCCAATACCATAACTCAAATTCTTCTATAGTTTTCCTTATTCACTGCCCAACTTTCACATGTATATGAGGTTATTGAAAACACCATGGCTTGGGTCAGGGGCACTTTAGTCCTCAAATTGGCATCTTTGCTCTTAAACACTTTAAAGAGGTCTTGTGCAGCAAATTTGCCTACTTTAGTATGTCATCTGATTTCTTGACTGCGGCTTCCATGAGTTTTGATGGTGGATATGATCAAAATGAAGTCTTTGACAACTTCAATCTGTACTCCATAATTATAGTGATATTATTTATTGCTCTAGTGGTGAGGACTTTTGTTCTACTATATTCTTGGCTATATTTAAAGCACACATAAATTCACATCCACAAATACTCTCTGTCAAACCTTCATATATATTTATGGGTGGGAGAAGGCAGATGGGATGACATCCATAGGGTTTTTAATGATTGATTTTTAAGAAGTAGGACTTTCTTGTGAGGTGCCTCTGGGTGGCTCCAACTTCTGTGGTAGCAGCTGAGCTTGCCAACCATTCGCATTGCCCATGGATGGCCCATATTAATTGAGTGAGTGAATGAAGTAGAGAGAGTGACAAGGAGTTGTTCGTTGTCTGGCTGGGCTTCCGCAGGGGGACGTGTGAGCTGGAGATGAGGAATAGGTGGGTTGTGTGGTTCCAGGGGAGTTTGATGGTCAGCCTCAGTGGGGACAGTGCACTTGCGGTCAGATCTCATGCCTGCCAGTACCAGCTTCTCTCGTTTCCAACTCGCAGAAGCCCTATGGTGTCAGAGCAGAACTGTGCGTTACTGGGCTTCTGTACCTGATTTTTCACAGATCGGCTGCCAGCCCTTCCTTTCTACAATGCCTCTGGGTGGGCTTGAACCTCCAGACTTACAGTCAGCAGCCAAGTGTGTCCACTGTTAGCTGCAGGTCAATTTCCCCTTGTCCAAGGCTGTTGGCTGTCTCTGCCTTAGGAGTCGCTTGATTTAAGTAAGCACTGTTTGTTTAGTGATTACTGTTAGTCACAGGCATGGAGATAGAAAGTAGATTCGTGGTAGCCAGGGGCTGGGGGAGGGGTAACTGCTAATGGGTGCCGGTTTCCCTTTGGGGTGATGGGAATGTGGGTGTGCAGCCGTGTGAGTGCACTAAATGGTGGAAACGGTCTCCATAGTTACTTCCTCCAGGATGGAGGTGGGAGGGCAGCTGGGCATCGAAGCCCCCAGGAAGAGGGACAGTACAGAACCTTCGGGAGAGCTTGAAGCTGGGCTGGGTGAAAGGTGCCCACAATATGCAAGTCCAAGCATGCTGCCATTTTGCCAGGGACCCACTTGTACTGACCTGTTGCATCTGTGTGGATCTTCCACTTTTAAGGGGACACCACCATTGGCTCTGAGCTCCCCCTGAAACCTATCTGGATAAGCCAAGTTCCAGTGGCTATGAACTAAGTCTTGCTAATAAGATCACCAAGGCATGCCCCCTAGGTCACTTGCAAGGTTGTCTGTCTGCTGTCAGCTCCTTAGGGCAATGGGGGCCTCTTAGTGCCCTTGCTGGTCTCCCAGCCTCCTGAGGTAGTCCCACGGTGCTGCCCCCAGGAACATATCAGGACTTCAGCACCTGCACAGCTAAGGGTCCAACCTTGAACTTTGCAGAAAGGAGCTCCCGACTGACCTCCAGTGGGAATTCATTTTACTGACCTCTGTACATAAATGCTCAGCACTTTGGCTCAAGGGAGGGGAAAGCCAAACTCCAAACCAACTTGGGATCCCTCCCTATGTCTTCCCCAAACTGCGGCCCAGGCCCTCCATCAGTTGGCAAAGATGGGCTAGCTGTTTTATCATTCCCCCCCAACAAAGGGGCTCTGGTAGCGCAGCGGTTATGAATCGGGCTGCTAACCTCAAGGTTGGCAGTTTGAAACTACCAGCCATTCCGCACAGGGAAAAAGATGACGCTCTCTGCTCCTGTAAAGTTTTTTTTTTTTTTTTTAAGGTTTTTATTGTGGATTGAGTGAAAGTTTACAGGGCATATCATCAGTTTTACATTCAACAAGTTATATACCTTGTTTCGTTACAATGAT
>NW_006408596.1:345080-364544 GCF_000296735.1 Chrysochloris asiatica
TGGCAGACGGCTCCTGGAGCAGCTGAGCATCTTGAATTAGAAAGCAATGGGTTTTTTGCTTCTGCTACAAATTCCCCTAGCTGTACACCTTCCAACCTTCTAAATATTCCTTTATATGTGGTTCAGAGTTCTGGGACCATCTCCTGAGCCTGCTTGGTCCTGTATTCTCTGTTGTTGCTGAAGGAGCTCCTTACTGCACTTCCACCCAATCCACCATCTTGTTTCACAAGATGCTCCTGTAAAGATTTACAGCCTCGGAAAACCTGTGCAGGGTCACTATGAGTGGGTACTGACTCCACAGTACTTAACAACAACAACAAAGAGATCACCAATGGAGCAGTCCTGCTTAGACCTGGGGGCACAGTGGATTAAGCATTGGGCTTCTAACCACAAGATCGGTGTTCAAACCCACCTGCTGCCACATGGGAGAGAGATGAGGTTGTTTGCTTCCTAAGTAATTAGTCTCAGAAATCCTAAATTGCAATTGGGTTTGGGTGGAACAGGTATGTGTTGACAAGGTGTGATGCAGCTTCACGCCACGTGTCTTATGTTTCTGTGGGGCATTTGGCAAACCTGAGGCCCAGAGACATGGAGCAGTTTACCTGAGCTCACACAGCTGGTCAAGGTGGAGCTTCATGCCCCCAGGCCTATAGAAGCAGGCAGGAGTATGGTAGACCTTTCAGGAATGCACCTGGCTACAAATAGGAGACAAGTGGGCTACCGGTGGCTTCAACCATAAAATCATTCATGGGTAACTTAGGTGAACATTGGGAAGCAGAAAGTGCCCAGGTAGTAAGTAATAGGACTTCCTCAGTATCAACAGCTGTAGCTCTCATGGTGGCAGAATGGTTGCCACAGCTCCAGCCATCACCTCCTCACAAAACAACATCCAAAGATCTGAAACAAGCTAAGGGGTATGAACAAAAGGAAAGCAACCTCACCTGTGTCTTTCTCATCTTATTAGTGAGGCCTTTCTTTCCCAGAAGCCCTGAGCCAATGACCCTTGCACCAGCTAGAAGTGGGTTCAAGGCCTGTCTCAGACCTCCCCAGGCCCGGAGGTAAAGATTTCGTTTCTCTGACATGGTAGACTAGGGGCTTCCCTCGAGGAGAAAGTAAAGGTGCTAGGTTTTTTGCACTTTGTGGGTGAGATTTGTATCTGCTCTTCTTGGCCATCAGAAAAGGATGGTCAAGGAGGTGGGTGACACAGTGGCCGCAACAGTGGGGGTCAAACACAGCAGCGATTGTGAGGATGGCGCAGGACCAGACAGTGTTTTTGTTCTTTTGTACACGGGGTCGTTATGTGTCAGAACCGGCTCAACGGCACGTAACAACAACAGTCTCACTCCCGTATCTTATTGCCAAATCTTTCTTCCGAAGAATAGCTGGTGGGTCTGAACTGCTGACCTTTCAGTTTGCAGTTGAGTGCTTAGCCACTGGACCACTGTCCTCCTCTTCGCACCAGAGAGGGTGTTGAATGTGTCTTGAGTTTGTTGGGTTATTGTGGTGTTAGCCACACCAGGGCAGGAAGCTCATCTGTCTGTCCACAGCTGTATCTGCAGCTCTAGAGCAGTGTTGGGCCCTAGGAGACCTCAGTCAGGGCTTGTCGAGGGATGGACTCCCTGCCACAGCACTGAGGACATATAGCAAGCGTGAGTCCCCCAGCTGGGCACAACCCCTCTACATGTCTGTCTCCCACCTCCACCCCACCGCTGACAACCCCCTCACATACAGGGAGAATTCAGAGAGGTTAGTCACCTGGCTTAGGTCACACAGCCCTCTTGTCACATCTCTGTGTTGGTGATGATCGTGTACTAGTGAGGTGGCTCTGACTCATAGGGGCCCTATATAGTGTTTCTGAGGCTGTAAGTCTTTACGGGAGCAGAAAGGCTCATCTTTCCCAGGCTGGTAGAGTCGTACTGCTGACTTTTTGGTTAGCATCTCAATGTGTAACCCACTATGATACTAGGGCAGCCTGGGATAGAAGAGACCTTTTGGAAGTTGGTAAAGACAGGTTTCAAGTTGTAGCCCTACCACTTACGGCAGTGGTAGTACCCTGAAAATGACTCAGGCAGTACCCTGCAAATGACTCGGCTTCTCTGAGCTGATGTTTCCTTGTCTGGCCGGGGTGCGGTGGAATGGGGATGGATAGAACCCTCACAGGTTCTTCTGAGGAGTAAATGATACCTGGATGGTCTTTTTCCTTAGTCATTAGGGAACTGCAGATCAGGACCACTTCACCCCTACTCCCCATCACCACGAGTTGGTTCTAACTCATGCCAGCCTCTTGTGGTACAAAGTAAAACTGGGTTCTCTTGGGTGTGATCTTTAATGAATGCAGATCACCAGGCGTTTCTTCTGTGGTACCACTGGCTGGGTTTGAACTGCTAGCCCTGTATTGATACTATCCAGTGACCTCTCTATCCCCACTGTTGTTGTTCGGTGCCATCGAGCTGGTTCCGACTCATAGCAACTTTAAATCATCCTGGGAATTGACAGTCTCATCTTTTTCCTGCGGAGTGGCTGGCGAGCTCGAACTGCAGACCTTGTGGTTCACAATCCAGTGCTTATGGTATGGAGCCACTACACTCCCCCACCCCCACTAGGATGACTATAACTTTAAAAACAAGCAAGCAGAAAATGACAATTACTGGCGACTTTGAGAACTGAGAACCTTCATGCTCTTGTGGTAAGAGTCAGACATGGTGCAATCGCTGTGGAAAACAGTCTGACAGTTCTGCAACAAGTTCAGCATGGAGTTACCATGTTATTGCCATGGTTGTGTGAGGCTGACTTAGTTCTGATCCCCTCTGATGTGATACTGTAGGATCAGCACTGGGCTTTGAACCACAAAGTTGGCAGTTCAAACCCACCAGCTGCTCCTTGGAAACCCTATACAGGGTTTCTATGAGTCGGAACTAACTCAACGGCACTTAACAACAACAACATGACAGAATAAAACTGCCACATAGGCTTCCTAGGGTTGGTGAGAATTGAAATCAACCCTGAGGCCACACTTTACTAGGTGTTTTCTCTCACAGAGCTGGTGGTAGATTCACACCACCAGCCTTGTGGTTCCCAGCCAAGCACTTAACCACTGTACCACCAGGGCTGCTAGAGTTTCCTCATGAGCCAGCAGTTCCACTTGTGGGTCTAGACACAGCAGAGCAGAAAACATCCGTCCATACAAAAACCTGTTCCGAAATGTTCACCACAGCATTATTTAGTTACCAAAAATGTGTATCAACTGAGGAATGAGTGAACAAATGTGTTCTATCCACACCCAAGTCAAAAACAGCTTCCAATGTTTACAGGGTGAGCTATAACTCAGCCATACAAAGGAATGAAGTAGTGATGCTGTGTTGGGGCGGAGCCTCGTGAACAAGTGTAAAAGGCCACAGGATGTATATATGATTCCATTTATATGAAACATCCAGAAAAGTCAAAGCCATAGATAGATAAAGCAGATTGGTGCGTTGTCTTTGAAAAGTGACTGCTAATGGTATTGTTGTTAAGTGCCGTCGAGTCAATTCCGACCCATAGTAACCCTGTATAGGGTTTTCAAGGAGCAGCTGGTGAGCTTGAACCACCGACCTTTCGGTTCAAACAGACTTTGCAGTCCAGTGCATTAACCCACAGTGCCATACCAGGGTTCCAGAATTCAATAGGGGTGCTGGTTTGACTAACCCTGTGCATGTACTAAGAACTGCTGAATTGTGCATGTTAGAAAAACAAACAAGCGAGTGAGTGGCTGCCTTGGAAACTGTTACCCATTTTACAGATGAAAACACAGAAGCTCAGAGACTAACTTGCCCAAGGGCAAAGAGCTGATTGAATGGGAAAGCAGGGATTGAACCCCAGGCTCGGAAGGCCCACTGGAAACTGCACTGTAGGAGCTTCTGGGGTTCCTCAGTTTGTTCACTGAGCATGTCCCCAAGGGTCTGAGAGTGGTGACAGCTGAGAGGCCACATAGTCTCCCTTCTCCACTTCAGAAAGGAACAGACTGTGGGAGAGCAAGCCTGGAGGCTAGGTGAGGCCCTGCTCACTCCCAACAACCTAGCCAGAGTGGGGCAAGGCCATGGCACCGTGTTCCCGCTGCCAGTGCTTGTGGGGGTGTTTCCCAACACCCCCTCTTGTGCTCACAGCCCTCGTGACATCCCTGTTGCCATGGCAAGAGGTGGCCTGTCTATGAGACTGGCAGTCAGCACTTCACCAGGACCGGAGCCAGCCCAACGCAAGGGCAGATGAATTCTGTTGGCTACAGCCAGAATCTGCAGGCTCCCTGCCTCTCTGGGAAGGCCAGTGGCCTGACTCTCTGCTAGCATGTCCTCCCAAGGAGGCAAAGTAGGGCTGGCCGGCCTCTTCCAGATCCTCCTCCGGTTCCCTGAGGAGCTCTGGGGGCAGGGCAGGGAAGGCTGACGTGGGTTTGGATACTGGAGCCTTTGCTTAGAAACTGTGATCTTGAAACACACAGACATCAATACCTCCCTTGCAGCCTTGTTTAGAAGGTTCACGTAGCTATTCAGCTTGATTGCTTCCTTGTTCATTGCCATTAAGTGGATTCTGACTCACCACGACCCTGGTGTGCAGAGAACTGGGCCAGTGGGCTTCAGAAGCAGACTGTCTTCTGAGGCACCGCTGGGTGGGTTTGAACAGCTAACCTTTCAGCTGTTAGTTAGATTCACCGATCTGTGTCACCCAGCGGATTCCTTGAGCCTCTACTAAATGCCAGGCCCTGGGATGAGAGCAGGGAACCAGAGGCAAGGACTCTGCCCTGCTTGTCAACAAAGGAACATGCAGGAACTGTGAAACCAGGGTGTGCAGTAAGGAGTCATAGCGGGGAGGGGTTGGGACTCATATGGGAAGGAGCCTTTCTGAAGAGGAAGTCTTGTGAGAACCTGAGGGACAAGTATGCCAAGCAAAGGAACAAGCATGTGCAAAGGCCCTGGGGCAGGAATGGGCTCACTCCCGTTCCTGTGAGAGAAACAGTGAGACCCAAGGGCAGGTCAGAGGCCTGCAGCTGGTCATCCAGTGTATTTTGAGAGCAGAGGGAAGTCCGCTGGACAGATGAAACCAGGGAGCAGCAAGCCTGGCTTCCCATTAGAGTTTGTGCTCTGTGGGTTGCACCAGGCTCCCGGCGATGCTCAGTGGCTACATTATTGCTGGACTGCTCCTTGACCTAGATCCCTTCTATTCCCCTGTCCTTTGGTGCAAAATGCAAGTCCAGAGAAACTGACCCTTGACATCCACTCAGTGGCACTTAACCACAACAAATATCAAATGTACAGTGGGGAGAAGACCCCAAAGAATGTTGTGGGGGAAGGGAGTAACCCAGTTTGGGGAACCTGAAAACCAAAACCACTGCCATCAAGTTCATTTTGATTCACAGTAACCCCATAGGGGAGAGTAGAACTGTCCCAGAGGGCTTCTGAGACTAGCTCTTCATGGTAGCAGGGTGCCACATCTTCCTCCCACAAAGCAGCTGGTGGGTTCGAACCACCAACCTTGTGTTTAGCAGTGTAGTACCTTACCCACTGGGCCACCAAGGCTCTTGAGGGGCACCTACTGTGTATCAAAGGTACCCTGGTGGTGCAGTGGGTTAAACATTGGTCTGCTAACAAAACAAAGTTTGGCAGTTCAAGCTGTTTCGTGGGAGAAAAATGAGACAGTCTCTTTCCATAAAGATTTAGTCTATGTAGACTGGGAACCTACTCAATGATAGCAGGTTCTTAGCTGCAAGTGACAGAATCCCCAGTTCTGCCGGAGAATGTACTCGCTCACATAACCGAAAGCTCAAGGGCATGGGACTTCAGGCATGGTAGGATCCAGGTGCTCGTGTAACAAAGTCACACTCAGCCTCTTTGCCTCTTTTTTTTTGTAATGTTTTATTGTGAATTATGTGATAGTTTACATGGGAGAACATTAGTTTTACATTCATTCTATCGTATATCGTCTCATTGCCATGGTTACAATCCTCTCCATGCAATCCTTCCCCCGTACCCCTCAGGTCTTCAGCACACAGTCGCTCTCCCTCTCTGGATCTGAAGTCTCCAGCTGCTCCATCTCTCCACGTCATCATCTCTGGCTCCATTTCAGGCATCACTGCTTCTCTGGGTAGGGTCCCGCTCTCTGCTCTTCTCCCTTGACGGTCCTAGGGACCTCCGCTCCTAGACTGAAAAGTTAATCACTCCCCTCCTTACTATAAAACATCTACCTTTACATTTCCGACCCTCACAATCAGTCCTGATAACAATTATTCACTATTGTATCACAAGAGACCCATCTGCATTTCATTGCATCAGCCCCGCCTAGTCAGATTGAATACTACTCACTGGAGATTCTACCTTCCTCCAGGCCCTCTGGATCTAGGTTCCCTCTTGAAAGCTTGTAAGCCAGTCACTTCTTGCCTTTGTAGTCCCCCGCCCCCATTTTGGGTAGCCAATGTCCAAGTTGCCCATCCCTGTCTACTCTTGTGTGTGGAGGGGGTGGGAATGATTCTTGCTGTAAGGACTTGTTCCCTCTTTTGAGCTACTGCTTCCATAGGTGTAGGTCAAGTTCATGAAATTGTATGAGAATACTTTTTTTTTTTTTTTCCTCTTCTTTTTACTTCTGGTTGAGTTCTGATCATCCAGTCATTGAAGCCAGGTCAAGTGGGTATTATCTGCAAGTGTGGGTGTTCTTATGCATAGGCCCTCTCTTCTTAACAGCTGGACGCTTCACTCTCCACTCTAGTCCTCTATGGCTATGTCACTGACTCTGGGCCCAGGAGTCCCCAGGTCTTGCCACACTGCTGGCTCTCTTTGCTTCTTCACCTGACTTTCCTGTATGTTGACTTCTCTTTTATGGCAATAAAGGAGGTCATCAGCATCCCTGGCAGAAGAGAGCCTTTATCCACATTTTTTCCAGTTAAAGCTCTTGACCCACTCTCATTGGCTAAGATTAGGTCACATACCTGTCTCTGAACCAATCACTAAGACCAAGGGCATGGGAAGTTCTGATTGGACACATCCACATGCACAAGCACTGGGGAATCAGGATTAGGAGACCCAGATGAGGAAGGAGTCACAAGCCCCCGCCACCCCCCTCCCACCCACCCCTCAACCTCACACCCAGCAGCCCCATCTGTAGGGGTAAGAATTGCAGGAAGGATCCACAGGTTTAAATCTCAAGTTTGCTGCTCATGAGGAGGCTGACCTGGGCCAAGTCCTCTAACTGCCCCATGTCTCAGTTTCCTCCTCTATAAAATTAGTACAATTTTAATCTTACTCCATCATAGAATTGTCACGGGGGTTACATGATAGAGCTAAAGCAAGGAGCTTGCCAAGGAACGTGGACTGGAAACTCATGAATAAGAGACAAACCCGGTGGATCTCGTTAAATAAATGTGTATTCGATGATTGGTACAAGGATAGAAACTCCTTCACTTATAGGCTCCATGGCTGAATCTGGGTTCTATGAGTAGAAGGATCATGATTGATTCTTAATGATGTCTGCCATGCCCCTGACTGGCTCTGAGCTCAGTGTGAATGAGAATCATGATTGATTAGTTATGTCTGCCATGAGCAGAGACTCGGAGAGTGTGGCTATGCCTGCTGTAGATTTTCTGCTCTTGGACTAAATGCCTTTTGGATAAGACCAGAGCGTTGGTTCTTAACCAGGCGTGTTCATCCAAGTACTTAAGGGAGATTTAAAAGAAATAGCATTCTTCTGGCCTTATCCTGAATCAGAATTGCTAGAACAGAGGCTCAGGCATTGTATAAAACTGCGAGATTCTGATGTTCACGCTAGGTTGTAAACCTCCTACAGATAAAATGAGCTCTCCCCGTACTACCCAAGCCTGGGCTATGTGGTGGGGCCCTCTGGGAAGCCAACCCAGCCAGAGGGCCTAGGAAAGAGCCATGTGAATATCTGGGGAAACATGTTCCAGGTGGAGGTGACAGCAAATGCAAAGGTCCTGAGATAGGAGCAGCTCAAAAGCCAGTGTGGCCAGAACTGGGTGGGCGAAGGGGCGGGGTAAGGTGGCTAGGGCCTGACAGGTAGGCAGGAACAATGATGACTGACCTTCTGTAAAGGGGAGGGGGGATTTTGAACCTTACTCTCAGTGTGAAGAGCATATACCCTAAGAAGTCCTTGCTTGCGTAACCACACCTAATAATCATAGCAGCCCCTGGCTCAACTGCCAACATCCCCATTTCACAGGTGAGCAAACAAAGGCATAGAGAGTGAAGCCAGTTTCCCAAGCACTCACAGCAGCTCTGACTGACGTATCCCCTGTCCCTTAAGACGCTCAAGGCTGTCCCCATAACACCCACACACCTGGACTGAAGGGGTCTGGAGGTGAGGTGGCCTTAGCCCCACAAAGCCCCTTATCAGACCTTCTCCTTGTCTGAATTGGCAGACAGCTGACCCGGCCAATGTGTCTCCTTCATCTGACTTCCTCCTGGACTCTCACCAAGCAGCTGAGGCTGGGGCCTAGGCCCCAAAGCATCCAGCACCTTCTGATGTATTCTGTTTATCTGTTTTTGTTTGTTTTTTTGTTTTTTAAGTTGTATGTTGTTGTTGTTGTCAGATACCATCACATGCCTAAAAGCATGTTCAGAAAATACCAACAGGGTGCTGAGCGTAAAGCCCGTTTCCCTCCCACTTCATGCTTGGAAGCATCCGGAAGAATCTGCAGTCATACCTTCTGGATGGCCTTCCAGAGACGACCTGTGGACACACAGCAGACATGTGCATATATACCTACGACTGTGCCCCTCAGAGACAGGGGAGCCACCTTCCCTGCTCCCCCGCCCCACCTGGCCCTCTCCCTCAGCTAGTGTAACCCACTGCCTTCTATAGGACAGAGTAGAACGACCCCATAGGGTTTTCTCTGCTGTAATCTTTATGGGAGCAGATAGCCTTATCTTTCTCCCTTGTAGCGACTGGTAGGTTTGAACCACAGACTTGGCAGTTAGCTGCCCAGTGCTTAACCCCCAGCACCACTAGGACTCAGTCGTGACAATATGTTGTTGTTATTGTTAAGTGCTGTTGAGTCGGTTACCCCTCATAGCAACCCTGTATAAGGTTTCCAAGGAGCGGCTGGTGGCTTTGAACTACCGACCTCGTGGTTCAAACTGACTTTGAGGTCCAGTGTTTTAGCCTACAGCATCACACCAGGACTCCAATATGGCTGGGAAAATTTTGATGAATCCAGAACTTCAGGGTCACTCTGAGAAAAAACAGCCAACCAGTCCCAGTCGGGGGGCATCCTGCACCATGTCTACCTGGCACTCCCCACGACTGTTCAAACCACTCAGAACGAGGTCCATCTGAGAAACGGTCACAGCCAAACCTGAGCTCCTGGGCTTCTGGAACAGAAAACGACATCAGGAAAAAACAGAGGAAATAGAAATAAAGGGTAGACGTTGTTGGTGTTCAGTGCCATCGAGTCAGTACGGACTCATAATGACCCTATAAATGGTTTCAGAGGAGCATCTGGTGGGTTTGAGTGGCCAACCATGCAACTCAACCTGACCTTATATTCCGTGCCTTATCCTACAGGGCCAGACCAGAGCTCTAGTTAGTAATAATGTACACTGTGGGTACATTCAGGTGTCCAGGTGTGGCATTGTGGGTTAATGAGCAGGACTGCAAACCACAGTTCGAAAGTCAGTGCTTCAAGGTCATCAGTTGTTCCTCAGAAACCCTATACTAGCTAGGTCTCTGTAGATTGGAAATGACTCATAGGCACTTAACAACAACAACAACAACAACATGAGTATATTCATTGTGTCTAGACAACTTTATTTTGCTTAGATCCATCATCAACATTCATGGAATCAACAGTCAAGAAATCAAATGATGATGACATGATTACATTAGGCAGATCTGCTGCACAAGACCTCTTTAAAGTGTTGAAGAGCAAAGATGTTAGTTTGAGGACTAAAGTGCACCTGACCTAAGCCCTGGTGTTTTCAATAACGTCATATGCATGTGAATGTTGGACAGTGACTAAGGGAGGCAGAAGAAGTAAAACATTTGAGATATGGTGTTGGAGAAGAACATTAAAGGACCCAGGGACTGCAGAAAGACAAACAAACCTGTGTGGGAAGAAATACAGCCAGAATGCTCCTTAGCAGCCAAGCTGGCCAGACTTTATCTCTCACACTTTGGACACCATGCTTGGTAAAGTGGAGGGACAGCGAAAAAGAGGAAGACCCCCAGTGAGATGGCCCTGGTACAGTGGCAGCAGCAATTATGAGGATAGCACAGGCAGGCTCTGCTGTACATAGGCTCGCTATGGGTGGGAACTGACTTGATGGCACATACCAGAGACAACATTATACCACGGTCATGTAAGGTGTCAGGCACCTGGTGGCACAGTGGTTAAGCACTAAGCTGGTAAAAGCCACCCAGCAGCTTCCCAGGCCATTAGACCAGTCCATTTGCTCCCCTCAAGATTATGCTAGAAAACCTTATGGGTTCACCCCAATCACAATAAATTGTGTGTGTGTTGGGAGGTGGGGCAAAGTGCCAATCTAAAAAAAGGAAAGAAAGTTCTCATGGGGACATTTTCCTCTGTCACATATGGTCACTATGAGTCGAAATTTACTCAATGACACACAAAACAACAGCATTGTAAGATGTGAACATCAGGGGAAACTGGATTTGGGTGTATAGGAACATCTTGGTACTTACTCAATGCTGTCAATCTAGAAAGTTCTTTTTTTAAAAAATCCCTCAAGCTATACATCAAAGACTGTTCTACACACTGCGTGTTCTTTGTTGTATATGCATCCCTCAGTTAAGACACAACAGAAAGGGTGCACCTAACGGAGACCTCAGAGACGGCTCTGTACCTGCGGCCGGGTGACCTCATCATCCATTGTGGGGGCTGAGTTTGTCACCTGGGCCCTTGATTAACAGTTATGGATTGGACTGTGTCCACGGAAATCTGTGTCAACGTGGCGAGGTCATGATTCTCTCTATTGTGTGGCTATCCTCGGTTTTGTGATCTGATGTCCTTATTTTTTGCGTTGTAAATGCTCACCTGTATGTTTTGACTGAGGCAGGGTGCAATCTACAGGGTTAGGCTGTGTCTTGAGTCCGTCTCTCTAGAGATCTAAAAGAGGTTACACAAGTGAGAAGAGACCCGAGGGACCTACGACCACCAAGAAAGAAGAGCAGGGAGCCAAGTGTACCCTGTGGACCTGGGTTCCTGTGATGGGAACCTCCTAGACCCCGGGGAAGACTGACGTCATTTCACATGGAGAATTCCAAGGGGATGCCAAACACACAGATGGTGAAAGGAGGCAAGGACCTGCCCCTCGGGCTGACAGTGAGGGAAAGTCTTTGTCCTGAATTTGGACTTCTATTTACTTAACACTATGAGAACATCCAAACCCACAAGAATGACTTTGCTTGGAAAGGTCTCTGCAGATGTCACCTGTTAGGTCTTATCGGAGTAGGGTGGATCCTAACCCTGGGATCCGTGTAACAGAGAAGAGGTCCTCAGAGTGAGAAAATGGCCTGTGACGACGGTGACAGAGATTGGAACGGTGCTGCTGCAAGTCAGGGAACAGGCAGATGGGCAGCTGTTGCTAGAGAGAGGTGTGCAACAGTCTCCCTGAGGTTCTCAGTAGGAATCCACGGCCAACATGCTTGTCTCAGGCTCTGAGAGAATCCATTTCTGTTGATAAGCCTGTCTAAGGAACCCTGGTGGTACAGTGGTTAAGCATTGAGCTGCTCAACCATCAGTGGTTGGAATCTACCCGTAGCTCCTAGGGAGAAACACCGGACAATCTGTTTCCGTACGTATCACAAGCCAGAAAACCTTAGGAGGCCATTTTGCTCTGTCACATAAGGTTGCTGGGAGTCGGAATGCACTCCACAAAACCTAGCAACATGGTAAGCGCCCAGGTGTGGCAGGTTGTCACGGCAGCGCCAGGTCACTGAGGCTGTAGGAGACATAACCAACCTGGGTGTCAGTGTAGGCTTGTTGGCAGCCATTTGTCCCTCCTTGTGAGCAGTCCAGTCCTGCCCTGCATGTCCCTGTCTGGACACAATCTGGGTGCCAGCAGTATCTCTGCTCATCCATGACCTGGACACAGGACGTTACTTCAGAGCACCTACCCACGGACTTTGGGCTTTAACAGCCACTCTGCATGGATGATTCTTCCCAAAGGGGGTGGAAAGATGTGGCAGGAGGGGACAGTGGAGGGCAGCTTGGCCATTTTACTGAGGGTAATCAAGGAGGTTTGAACAAAGATGAACAGAGAATCGGATCCATCTAGACACGTGGAGCAGAGGGTCCCAGGCAGAGGGAATGGCATGTTCAAAGGCCCTGGGGTGAGGCTGTTTATAGTGTGGTTGAGGGACAGAGAGGATCCGAACAAAGTAGCTACAGGGGGAGCAGGTGGAGATAAAATCATGAGGACTTTCTTCCAGCATGGAAAGGAATCGGGCCTGTCTTCTGAGACTGATGGGAAATGTTTAGGGGAGGGTCATAGGCTTGATGGGAGTTGTGTGGCGCTATAGGATAAGCACCGTAACTTGTTCAGTGTGAACACGGTTGGCAGTTCAAATCCACCAGCTGCCCCTTGGAAACCCTATACAGGGTCACTACGAATCAGAATGGACTCAATAACAGTAATTAACAACAATTAGTAGGCTTGATGTAGGTTTTAGAAAGAGCCCTCCACCTAGGGGTTAAATTTCAGCCCAACAACAGACAGGTCCTGATGTGCTTCCATTCTGTGGAAACGCTATACAGGGTCACTAGGAGTCAGAATCAGCTTGGTGGCACTTAACAACAACAACAGAAAGTAAATAAAAACATCAGGGAGACACATGCTCCTCAATACAGCCAAGTATGTGAAGCCAAAAGGGGACAGCATTTGACCCCAAACAAAGCTCAGAATGTGGGAAGGGGAAGGAAAGATGAACGAAATGGGGAACCCAGTGAGGAAGCAGGAAGAGTGTGGTTACTTTGTGAGGACTGCAGCCAACGGCACCAAACAAAATGTGTAGGAATTGCTGAATATGAAAACTAATACGCTCTTTCACCAAAGCTACAAGAAATGAATGAATGACTCTTACAGGTGCCAGGGAGTTGGGCAGAATGAATGGAGGTTTGGGAACCAAGTAGTTCAGGCAATTGAGGATGGAGACTTCCCGTGTAAGTGGTAGAAAGGCAGACCTGCCACAGGGTGTGAAGGCAGGATGACCAGCACTTGTTTATTTCCATTCTGCTTTGTTGTCCTTGGTCAGTTCCAGCTCCTGGACACCCCCGTGTGCAGAGAACTACTTCATAGCGTCTTCAATGCTGTGAACTTTTAGAAGCACAGCACTAGGCCTGTCTTCCAAGGTGCTTCTGGGTTCAAACTGCCAACCTTTGGGCCAGTTGTCAGGACCTTCACTGTTGGAAGCACCCAGGGACCTCAGTAGCTCTTGTTGGATGTGAGGAAGGGGTGGCATCAGGACAGAGAGAGCAGCAAGTACAAATGCCCTAAGGCAGGAGAGCACCAATGTCTCCAAGCTTGTGTTTACTGCCATCTTGCTCATGGAGAAAAGAGGCTGAATTCTGGGGCAGGGGGGAAGGCCCCCCATAAATTTTCCAACTTTCCTCCCCACGGCCCCCCTCCTCCAGTCTTACTTGCAGAGACTCTTATTACCCTGCATACAGCTTCCTTTTTAGCCCAAACACCTGTTGGGAAGACCAGGAGGGTGGGGACGAGGGAGCTGCACTGGGAGAGGCCCCAAAGTGCCCCCTAGTCTTCCTCTCCCACTTCATTATGACAGTTACCCATTAAAAGTGGCCAAATAGGTTACTCTGTACTGTTAGCAAATGATCCTCCCCCTGGACCCTTCCCTGTGGCTCCACCCCCAGACTCTGCTCCCATGGACCTCTCCCTGTGGCTCTTCCCCCAGACTCTGTCCCCGTGTTCCCTTCCCTGTGGCTCCAACCCCAGACTGTCCCCGTGGACCCCTCCCCGAGGCTCCACCCCCAGACTCTGTCCCCGTGGACTCCTCCCCGTGGCTCCACCCCCAGATTTTGTCCCCGAGGACCCCTCCCCGTGGCTCCACCCCCAGACTCTGTCCCCGTGGACCTTTCCTCGTGGCTCCACCCCAGACTCTTTTCCCGTAGACCTTTCCCCATAGCTCCATCCACATGCTTTGGGAGGGAACCTTGAGTTCAGACGGGGCTGTCCATTCCAGCGTGGTGCATGGATGACACCTCCCATACCTCCCTTCCACTCCAGCGTCTGGGATACTCGGCACCAGCTCTGAGGTCCAGCTGGCTGTGGCGGATGTGGTGGTCCACATGGCCTCTCTGAGGGAATCTTCCTTATCATCTTCAGTTTCTGCTCTAACTGGTCTCCTGGGATCTTGAGATGACCTCATTTAAGGTCATCTCAGTAGCTGCCAAGCTTCCCTAAGAGTTTCCAAGCCTCCTCTAGTATCCCTGAATTAAGGCTAGGAACAAGAATACCCGTCCCTATCCCATGTCCTGACATCTGGGACCCCTTTGCTGCTAACTTACTACCCCAAGATGCTTAGAGCTAAAAATAGAAAGGAAAAAAAAAAAAGTATTAGCTTGTGATTCTGTGCTTTGGACAGGACCCAGCAGGGTGGTTTGTCTCCACTCCACAGGGTGACCTGGGACATCTTAACTGGGGCTGGGTGATCCAGCCTAGCTCCACTCTTACTACCCAGCACATAGTATATGCTCAATAAACCTAAGCTGGGCAGGCCTCTCTCTTTCTCTCTTTGTACTGTATCCCCACGCTGGAATCTAGTGTGAGCTTCTTTTAGTGGCAGCTGAACCCCAGAGAAGGAAGACAAAAGTTGCCAGGCCTCTTAAGTCCTAGTCCCGAACTGGCATTGGAACCCTTCTTCTGCATCTAATTGGTCAAAGCCTTCACAGGACCCGCCCATACTCAAGGGGTGAGGAAACAGACTCCGCCTCTTGGTGGGAGGAGCTGCAGACAGCTGCAGGAAAGGAGGAATTGTTGGCCGCGGTCTTTGCAGACAGCCGTAAACACCTTCCTTACGTCTGCCCCTGGCTGGCCTGGCGAGGCCTCAGAGACTGCAGAGGACTGTATGTCCCAGCTGTGGGATGCCAGCGAGACACCCAGACTCTAAGGAGTCTTGATTTACTAAAAACAACAGGGGGCCAGTGATACCCCAACTAAAAGCAGACACCTGAGCCACTTGGCGCTCCGCTCCATCTGGGAGTTTGAGCGGCCAAAATGTTCATGAGAAGAAACAGTCATTAGAACTCAAGAATGAGAGTGAAATAAACACGGATTCAAAATAGTGTGCTAATTGGCTCTGAACTCTGCCTGCCTATGAACCTGCTGGGTTTTAGCTTCCTGAGGCGGATGCGTGTGCACATTGCATAGGTGCCTGCTCACAATGAACCCTCTGAGTGAGGTGCCTTTACCGAGGGCCTCAGTCTCCTCCTCTGTAAAATGGGGATAATGTTGTTAGGTGCTGTGGAGTCGTAGCGACTTTACACACAACGAAACACTGCCCAGTCCTGCTCCACCCTCATAATCAGTGTTATTCTCCAGCCCATTGTTGCTGCCACTGTGCCATTCCAGCTCTTAGGGGGTCTTCCTCTTTTTCACTGGCCCTCCAGTTTAGTAAGCATGATTATCATCTGCTTATGGCAAGTTGTTAATGAGTCTTCCTCCAATCCTATGCCACGTTTTTCTTCACAGAATCCAGTTTCTCAGATTATTTACTCAGCATACAGATTGAATAAATCTAGTGATAGAATACAACCCTGGCACGCACCTTTCCTGATTTTAAACCATTCACTGTCCCCTGGTTCTGCTCTAACAGCTGCCTGTTATATACACCTATATACAGGTTCCTCGTGAGCACAATTAAGTGTTCCAGAATACTCATTTTCCGCAATGTTGTGTATAGCTTGTCTTGATCCACACAGTTGAAAGCCTTTGTGTAGTCACTAAAAAACACAGGTAAGCATCTTTCTGATATTCTCTGCTTTCAGCCAAGATTCATCTGACATCAGTAATGATATTCCTTGTTCCACGTCCTCTTCTGAATCTGGTTTGAACCTCTGGCAGCTCCCTGTCAATGTACTGTCGCAGCCATTTTTGAACTATCTTTGGCAAAATTTTACTTGCATGTGGTTTTAATTATATTGTCTGATGATTTCAGCATTCCATTGGGTCACCTCTCTTTGGCTTGGGCACAAATAAGGATCTCTTCCAAGCCATTTGCCAGGTAGCTGTCTTCCAGATTTCTTGGCATAGTTGAGTGAGTGCCTCCAGTACTGTATCAGTTTGTTGAGAGATTTCCATTTGTATTCCATCAGTTCCCGGAGCCTTGGTCTTTGCCAGTGCCTTCAGTGCACTTTAAATTTCAGTGCACTGTGGATTTCTTCCTTCAGTATCATTGGCTCTTATCATATACTAACTATTGAAATGGCTGACCATTGTCCATTTATTTTTGGCACAGTGACTGTGCATTCCTTCCATCTTCTTTGATGCTTATTGCATCATTCAATATTTTACCCATGTTCTTGTTGCTTTAAGTGCTGTCAAGTTGGTTCCAGCTCAGAGCAAACCTGTATAGGGTTTCCAAGGAACTACTGGTGAGTTTGGTCCAATGCTTTATTCCACAGTGCCACACCAGGACTGTCAGCCACACCAAGACTCCCATAGAATCTTTCACGATTGCAAGTTGAGGCTTGAATTTTTTCCTCAGTTCTTTCAGCTTGAAAAATGCTGAAGGTGTTCTTCCCTTTGGTTTTCTAATTCCAGGTCTTTGTACATTTCATTATAATACTTGACTGTCTTCTAGAGCTGCTCTTTGAAATGTGCTTTTCAGCTTTTTACTTCCTCATTTCTTCAATTTGTTTCAGAATCTCTACGTTGGAGAGCAAGTTTCAGAGTCTCATCTGACATCTATTTTGATCTTTTCCTTCTTTCTTGTCTTCTAAAATACCTTTTGCTTTCGTTTTCTTTTTAAAATTTTTATTGTGAATTGAGTGATAGTTTACATGGGAGAACATCGGTTTTGTATTCGTCATTTCACTGCAACGATTATAATCTCCTCCGTGCATCATTAGTTAACAGTATTTGATTCTATTCTATCTTTGGTTTTTTGTTGTTGTTGTTTTGGTGGGGATGTACACAAAAACACTCAGAATATATAATAATTTAAACAACAAAAGGGCACATTCTGTAAGCCTGCCTCCTGGCCACCAGCACACATGCTTTCTCTTTCCAGGAGCCTAAAGTCCTCAGCTGCTCTCTCTCTCCATGTCCTCATCTCTGCCTCCATCTCTGGTGTCGCTGCTTCTCTAAATAGGGTCCCACATTCTGCTAGTGCTCTGCTCCCTTGATGGTCCTAAGGCCCTCTGTTCCTAGACTGTAAGATTAACTACTCCCCCCTTTTTGTTACAGAACGTCTACCTTTACAGTTGTGATAGTTGCAATTAGTTATGATAACAGTTATTCACTATGAGTCATAAAAATCTTATCCCCATCTCTTTTCACCAGACCCGTCTAGACAAGATGAAAGCTGTTCATTGGGAATTCTGCCTTCCCCCTCATACTCTGAAACTAAACTCCCTCTTGAAAACTTGTAAGCCAGTCACTTTGTGCCTTTATCGCCCCCTCATTTTAGGTAGCCAATGTGTAAGTTGCCCGTCCATATCTACCCTGTATACAGAGGGGGTTGGATTGATACTGGATGTGAAGACTCCTTCCCTCTCAGTTGGTATTTTGAGCTGCTACATCCATAAGTATAGGTCAAGTTAATCAAATTGTAGCAATATACCCACATTTCCTTTATAAAAAAAATTTTTTTTTAAATCTTCCTCTAGTCGAGTTCTGATCATCAAGCCATCTAGGCTACTAGGTCAAATGGGTACTATCTGCAAGTTTGGGTATTCTTGTTTATCTCCCCTCACTTCATATCATCTGGATGCTTCACTCTCAGCTCTAACCCTCTGTGGGTATATCCATGGGCTCAGGTGTCCCTAGCTCTCACCACACATAGGACCAACTGGCCCTTCCACTTCTCTCTCTCATTTCCAGGTCAACGAGAGTCTGTGGAATGTGGTCCAACTCAGCCCATTTCTTCATTGCTGCCTTTCCCCCTCTTCCACTCCCACTCACCAGTAGACCAACATGGTCGCCAGCAAGCTTACATGCGGGTTCGTGTGTTCCCTTTGAGTTTCAATCTAGGAGGGGGATTTGTCCTGAAAGGACTTGATTGCTTGCCTTGATGACTCCCCACCTATTGTTCTCTTCCTGTATGATGATCTTGATGCCATCCCTAAACTCTTCTGGTCTTTGGTCTTTAGTGTCTAATGCATCATATCTGTTGAGATGATTTCTAAGTTTTGGCTATCATGGATTTGTTTTGATTTCCTTCTGCTTCAGCCTGAACTTGCAGATAAGCAATTGATGGTCTGATCTACCATCTGCCCCTGACCTTGTTTTGACTGATGATTTGGAGCTTTTACCATCTCTTCACAAAGATGCAATCAATTTGATTTCTATGCATTTCATATGGCAAGGTCCATGTTAAAAAGGTATTTGCAATGAAGAAATCACTGGTCTTGCAAAATTCTATCATGCGATTTCCAACATCGTTTCTATCACCAAGGACATATTTTCCAATTACTGATCCTTCTTCTTTGTGTCCAGTGCTGCATCCAATTACTAATTATTATTGTCAATACATTTTTTTTTTTTTTTGCTTCATGGCTTTTTATTTATTTTGTGTTGGGGGCATGAAATTAACATGACATAGGCCCTGCTATGGAAAGATCATACAACCCAGTGAATAAAGATACAGAAATCATATAAAGGGAAGTAAGAGAGCCTTAAGGGGTCCTGGTGGCACAGTAGGCTAAATGTTGGTCAGCTAACTGAAAGATCAGTGGTTTGAACCCACCACCCACTTCGTAGGAGAAGGATGAGGCAGTCTGATTCCCTAAGTATTTATAGCCCTCAGCCCCTATGGGAGTAGTTCTCCTTTGCTCTACAGGGTCTTTCTGAGTTGAGTTTGACTTAATGGCAGTCAGTTGGCTTTTTGAGTTTGGTGAGAGGGAGAATCTGCAGAATCAGAGCTGAGGAGAAATCATGACAATCTTCTAATGGTAGAACTTGATTAGAATCAGTCTATCATTTTTTAGAATAATGTTTTTCTTGACATGTTCATTTCAAGAAATTTATAAAAAATAGAATTATAAATCAACTCACTGATAACCATTGTTAAAATGTTGTTGTAGTTTCCCCACATTCCTTGTTGCTGTTATTGTTACTGACTGTGGAGTCGGTTCTGGTTTAAGACAAACACATGCAACAGAATCAAATGTCCTTAGGTCCCCCACCACCTTCACAACTTTTGATATACATTGATATGCATTCTATCCTAACACTGGACAGGACAGTATTCAGTTGTGACCTGTAGGGTTGTTTTTTTTTTTTTTTTTTT
>NW_006408596.1:375499-379456 GCF_000296735.1 Chrysochloris asiatica
AGTAACTTTCACAGGTGTTGTCTGTTTCCTGGCTATATGGCAGTTGGTATTGGTTCTTGCCTGGGTTTTGGTGTTTTATAGAGTGTAATTGTAGTTTGGCTATATGGCAGCAGTTGCTGACTCTTCTTGTGTAATATAGGGAGACAAAGAGTCCTCCAAAGGCAGAAGTGGGAGCATATAACAGCAAAACAACACCAGTGAATAAAAAAAATGAGAGAGAGAAAAAAAAAAAGACTGAAAAACAGCAATAACAAAAACAAGACTTATACTGCAGTCTCTAATCATAGAAAAGGAAGAGGAGGGAAAGAAGAAAAGGAAAAAAATAATAATAAAAAATAAAAACAAATAAAATATAAAAAATCTGTAATGTAATATGAGCTCTCTTTTCCTCCCTACAGCCCTCTCCTTCTCTTTCCCGTGTTATAAAACAGAACAAAAAGCAAACAAGAAAATTCAAAGCCTGCTCTTGGGCTGAGTATCTGGCGGCCTTTGGTTTTAAGTGGAAACTGTCTCTTTAAATTTCGAGGAGGTATGTGCGCATGCGTAGTAGAACCCTTCAAGGGTCGGGCTGGGGTGACCACTAGCTCAGGAACCCCTATAGTCACCGGAATGGAGGTACGCAGACAGCAAGGGACCAACTAACAGATATCAAAAGAAAAGAATGTCCACACCTCTTTCTCCGTGGCTCTGTCAGGCATCCCTGGCCTCTCCGATCCTTCCCCCGCTTGGCCCCACACAAGATGGCGGCTCCTGGAGCAGCTGAGCATCCCGAACCAGAAAGCAATGGATTTCTTGCTTCTGCCACAAACTTCCCCAGCTGTAAGTCTTCCAACCTTCTAAATATTCCTTTGTATGTGGTTCAGAGTTCTGGGACCATCCCCTGAGCCTTCTTAGTCCTGTATTCTGTGTTGTTGCCGGCAGAGCTCGTCATTGCACTTCCATGTGATCCGTCATCTTGTTTTCCCTCCCTTATCAATACATGTTGACTGCATATTTGATCAATTTCAGACTGAAGAAGCTGGTAGAATTCTTCAGTTTCATCATCACTGGCTTTATTGGTTAGTGGGTACATTTGAATACTAGTGGTATTAACTGTCATTCCTTGTAGGCATATGGATATTATCCTATCACAGACAGCATAGTGCTTCAGAACAGATCTTGATATGTTCTTTCTGATGCTGAATGCGATGCCATTTCTCCTTAATTTTTCATTCCCTGCCTAGTAAACCATGTGATTGTCAGACTCAAAAAGGCAATACCAGTCCATTTCAGCTCTCTAATGCCTAGGACTTCAATGTTTATGCGTTTCATTTCACTTTTAACATTGCCACCTCTCCTAGATTTAGACTTCGTACATTCCATGTTCCAATTATTAATAGGTGTTTACAGCTGTTTCTCTTCGTTAGCAAATGAACGTCCTGGGGGGTTAACTCCATTCACGTCATCACGGTCAACTCTACTTTGAGGTGGGAGCTCTTCCCCAGTCATATTTTGAGTTCCTTCCAACCTGAGGGGCTCATCTTCTAGCACTACATCTGAGAATATTCTGGTGCTCTTCATCATATTTCAATATTCAATATTCTGGTTCTATCAGACAGTTTTCCAGTGCTATTCGTAAGATTTTCAGTGGCTAAACTCTCAGAAGTAGTCTGTCTCTTCCTCTTCGTCTGTCTTATTCTGGAAGCTCAGCTGATACCTGTCTAACATGGGTGTAGCCGGTTAGCATTTAAAATACCAGCGGCTTAGATTCCAGAGTCACAGTAACGTGCGAGCTACCATAATATGGCAAACTGTCAGATGAGGGGTGGGAAATGGGGATAACAGTAGCACCTAACTCTGGACAGTGGTGATGGCACATAAGGAAAAAAGGAAATTGTGACGTTGAGTCTAACTTATAGCGAACCTGGGTGCTGGAGAGTAGAATGAGCTCAGATGGTTTTCTTATTAACTTAAATATAAAATTTGGGAGGTATAAATTAGTCAGATGTTTACTTGTATACTGTTGTTGTGTGCCGTCAAGTCACTTTCAATTCATAGGGTTTCTGAGAGTGACTGGTGGGTTTGAACTGCAGTCAGTCAGTTACTATGAAGTCAGTTTCAGCTCATGGTGATGCCACGTGCTGAGTGGAGAACTGTGTTCCGTAGGGTTTTCATAGCTGCAACCTTTAAAAGGTAGAATATTGTTGTTGTGAAGTGCCGTCGAGTCAGTTCCGACCCATAGCGACCCTGTATAGGGTTTCTAAGGAGCAGCTGGTGAGCTTGAACTGCCGACCTTGCAGTTCATATGGCTTTGCAGACTGGCGTATTAGCCCACAGTGCCACACCAGGAGGATAGCCAGGCCTTTATTCTGAGGTGCCAACCTTATAGTTAATTGGCAAGCTCTTAACTGTTTGTGGGACCCAGCAACTCCTGGACCTATTTCAGTCTATTTAAAATCACATGTTGTCTAAACCATATAATCTCTTAAGAAGCTTTCCTTTTTGTTCCGTGCTGATACTCGTGAAATACTGCTCTTCAGAGCCCCCCACACCCCCGTGTCTTTGGCTACTTCCGCCTGCTTCCTTTACATCTGGAAATTTGAAACGCAGACTTTCTCGAGTCTCCCTGAAGATTGTGTCCATGACACAAATGCCCTGTTGCATAAATGAGGATGTTGGTTGTTTCATTTGTTTGGGAGGTGGGGTGCATATATAATTGATGAGCTTCACCACATCACCACTTACTGTGTTACTATCATTAAAGTCTTGTTTGTAAGGACATCTAGGGGTCCTGCAGTGGCGCTGTAGGATAAGCACTAGACTGAACCACAAGGTCGGCGGTTCAAACCCACCAGCTGCTCCTCGGAAACCCTATACAGGGTCGCTGTGTCGGAACCTACTTGATGGCACTTAACAACAACAACAGTAAAGACCCCAAACCCTGACCTGCAAAGGCCTACCCTCGGAATATGGGTTTCATAGGGTGACGTTCCCAGCTCATGCTCTTTGTAGGTGACGCGAACTCGTGACTTGGAAGGATCTCTGCAACCCGGTTGAGGCTTTTGCAGACTGAGACTGGCGCTCTTACCCTCCCTGTTCACTGTAATCACCCTAAACCAACAGAATCATAAACTTTGGGGAGGGGTTTCAGTCAGCTGTATTTCTAACTATCCCCTACATACACAGTCAGGGCTGAGACACCTGAGACAAAACTTATAGACAGACTGGTGGGTCTCAGAGTGCGGTCACTGGACCAGCAGGTTAGCATTACCTGGGAGCTTGCTGGAAATGCAGATTCCTAGGCCTGAAGACTGACCCTCTCGGTCAGGCACTCTGGGGACGGGGCCCTGGAATTGGTGTTTTCAGCCTTACGAGAATTCTGATGCTGACAGTGCTTTTCCTAACCACACTGTGATCTTTTAAAGCTAACTGGAGAGATAGAAAGAAATGTGAACATTCAAATGTCGAATCACTCCAGGTTTCTGAGAGCAATTTTAAGGGCTCAAAGCAAACCGACGTCCAGATAGCTGAACTACTTGTGGAGGGACTGAGGGTGGTGCTGTACCTTCTGTCTCCAGCTCCCCACGGGGTACACGAACGGCAGTGTCATTGGTTTCCTGGTTTTACAGAGGAGGAAACTGAGGTGAGAGTGGCCCAAGTGTCCAGGAAGAGGCCTGAGAGATGTTCTCCATCCTGACAGGACTCAGGTTTGTTGCTATTGTTGTCGTTGCTGAGTCGGTTCCATGGCCTAATCCTGCTCCCTCTCCACAGTTGTGTGGCTGTTATGTCATTTCATCTTTTTGTGTGAGTGACCACTGATTTTTTATTCTCTGACAAGCTTTGTTCTCTAAAATCACAAGCTATGAGAAGAGAAACTTTGCTCCTTAAAATCCTATCAGTAACAATGAAGCATCCCACACTTGTATGGAGGACCTAAGTTTCTTTGACAAAGAGAAGCAGCCTTGATTTGTTTTTTTT
>NW_006408596.1:380348-384221 GCF_000296735.1 Chrysochloris asiatica
TCTGCAAGTATGGGTGTTCTTGTGCCTCCCCCCTCACTTCATATCAGCTGGATGCTTCACTCTCCAATCTAGTCCTCTGTGGCCATGTCATTTCATCTTGTTGAAAGTTTCTGTAATGGTTAAGGTTCTGTGTCAACTTGACTAAACCAGGATTCTCAGTGGTTCAGCAGTTGAGATGAAGTTGCACCCCCCCACCCCAATGAGATGTGGTTAGATCAACTCTGTGATAAAACCTGCTAGGAGCAGCCAATCAACTAGAAGGAAGTTTTCCTCAGGGGTGTGGCCTGCTGCCAATAGATTGGATGCTTGGACAAAGCTTGCTGCGTCTGGATCCTGCATCTGCCATTGCATCTGACACCTACTTCTCTGGACTTGAGCCAGTGACCTGCACTGTGGCATCCTGTCCTGGGGTGTCTTCAGCAGCCAGCCATCTGATCTGCCAATCTTGGTTCATCAGAAGCCTCCAGCCTGAAATCTGACCCAAGACTTGGGACTCGCCCACCTCTACAACTGTGTGAGCATTTCCTTGATGAAAACTTGATATGTATAGGGGCCCTGGTGACGCACTAGACTGCGAGGTCGGTAGTTCAAGCTCACGAACTGCTCTTCAGAAACCCTATACAGGGTTGGCATGGGTGGGAACCGACTTGATGGCACGTAGTAACAACAGCAATGCATATATAAGCTTCACAGGTTTTTGTTATTTTAGAAAGCGCAAGATGGTGTCCCTTGCCTTCACAAACATGATATTCCTTTTTAGCAACTGGTGTGCCCTTACAGGTACGGAATAAGTGAGCTGAAGTCTCAGCATCCTCCCTGGATTCTAAGGAGCACGCTGCGGTCAGTATTCTTTGCCAACCTTTGACAGTGGGAGCCACAGTTCAAGTGCAGCAATTCTTCTTGCATTCCTTCTATTGTCTGGCTTTGCTGTGCATATGAAGCAATTGAGAAGACCATGTGACACAGATATGTACAGATGTAAAAACTCACTGAACTGAAAACAAAACAAAATGAAAACTCATTGAACTGTAACTGAAAATCATGCATTTTTCTCTACAGGGGCCACTTCAATTAATGATAATAATAATAAAGACTCCGACAAATGTCCTTCTAGCACCCGGGAAACTATGGAGGAGTTTCCCAGGACACCCCTCCATACATGAGCAGAAGAGACTTGAAAATGGTCCTGCTCTGTGACCAGGAGTGATTCAGGGAGCTGGCTCCCAGAGGCTGGGGCATTTCCTGTCTGTGGAGGAACGAAGAGCTCAACTGGGGCCTTTTATGGAGAACGCTGTCCTCCCCTCTGGGTCTGGAGGAAATGTCACAGAATCTGGGGGTACAGACTCCAAGAGCAGCTCCTCATCTCTGCCCTCTGTCTTAGTTACTAGCGCTGCCATGACAGGAGTAACGCAGGAGGACCAGTCACTGGAGAAGGATATCATGTTTGGTAAGGTGGCCATGATAAGCAGAAATGGATTGACTCACAGTTTAGGAGGTTACAAGTTCAAATTCAGACCCTCACCTCTAGGGGACGGCGGTCTCTAGCTGTCAGCTCGAGAGAAGGTCCTTGTCTCCTTTCAACATCTAGGCTTCCAGTGTTCCTGGGAGATCTCCATGTGTCTTGGCCTTGATCTTCCCCTGGGTCTAGGAGCTTCTCATCCTGGGGACCCTGGGTTCACAGGACACATGCTATTCCTTTGTCTTCTTTCTTGGTGGTCATAAGGTCCTTCTTTCTCTGTTGGCTTCTCTCTCTCCTTTCTTCTATAAAAGGTGATGCAGGTCACACCCCAGGGAAACTCCTTTTACAGCAAATCCGGGCTGGGACCTGAATAAGGGTGTTGCCTCCCACCTCAACCCCCTTAGGCAGACCTTGTCATGGGGGATGCTGACATCAGTGCATAGCCGCCAAACCACTAAGCACCATGGTCCAGCCAAGTGGACACATAACTCTGGGGGGACCCAGTTCATTCCATGATATCCTTTGAGCTTAGAGTTGGGAGTTGATGGCAGTTACCTGCCCAGCTGTACCACTAGACCCCTCAGTGATGGGGGGATAGGTTTTATTACATGGGGGCTAGGACTGCTGACTTTCTTGTGTCTCTGAGAGTGTTCGCTGAAAGAATGGTTCCAGGCCTTATGAGGGTTTCACATCTCTGCGTGTTATGTGTGTGTGTGAAAACATTGTTTAGAATGGACTAAATCTAGGATCTGAACTCTGTTATTTAAATAAACCTAAGGTGTGGCGCTATGGGCTAATGCGTCAGACTGCAAAGTTGTTTGCACTGCAAGGTTGGTGGTTTAAGTTCACCAGCTGCTCCTTGGAAACCCTACCCAGGGTTGCTATGGGCTGGATCAACTCGATGACACTTTACAACAATCACGTGCTTTTAGCATTGTTTTAGGTGTACACTGGTTTCCCAGGAATAGAGGCCAACCACAGCCCGCTGCCATCACACCATCAAGTCAGTTCTGACTTACAGGGATCCTGTAGGACAGGTCCACTTGTCTGTCAGTTTGTAGTACTGTCATGGTTTGTGTGTTGCTGTGATGTTGGAAGCTATGATGCTGTCAAGTCAAGTTGGTTCCAACTCATAGCAACCTTGCATAGGGTTTCCTAAGAGTGACTGGTAGGTTTGAACTGCTGACTTTATGGTTAGAAATTTATTGCTTATCCTATAGATTCCCACCAGGACTCTGGAAAGAATACCATTGGTATTTTAAATACCAGCAGGGTCACCCATGGTGAACAGGTTTCAGCAGAGGTTCCAGACTAAACAGACACAGAAGAAGGAGAGGTAGGCCACTTCTGAATGGTTAGCTGTGGGTTGGAATTGATTGATATAGTACCAGAAGATGAGCCCCTCAGATCAGAAAGCACTCAAAATAGGACTGTGGAAGAGTTTTCCTCCGTAAAGTGGAGTTGATCTTAATGATGCAGAGAGAGTAAAACTTCCAGAATCTTCATTTGCTGCAGTCTTGGAAGAATTCCAGCTAGAATGCTCCTTAGAAGCTAGGAAGGCGAGCCTTTGTCTCTAGTACTTCTGAGTTGTCAGGAGGGACCAGCCCTGGAGAAGGACATCATGCTTGATAAAGTGGAGGGTCAGCGAAAAAGAGGAAGCCCCCCCCCCCAATGAGGTGGACTGACACGGTGACAGCAACAATGATTCAGACACAACAGCAGTTGTGAGGGTGGTATGGGGCTGGGCAGTGTCTCATTCTGTTGTTCAGAGTGTTGCTGTGTGTCAGACCAACTGGGCAGAACCTAACAGTGATAGGCAGGGTAGAACCACTAGGGTTTTCCAGACAGTAAGTGTTTACAGACGCAGGCTGCCTCATCTTTCTCCCGCAGAGCCGTCAGTGAATTTGAACTGCTGACCTTGAGGTTGTTGTTGTCAAGTGCCGTTGAGTTGATTCCAACTCAATAGCGACCTTGTATAGGGTTTCCAAGGAGCAACTGGTGAGCTTGAACTGCCGACTTTGCAGTTCAAACAGCTTTGCAGTCCGGCGCATTAACCCACAGCACCACACCAGGACTCTGACCTTGAGATTAGCAACCCAGTAATGGGATATGTAAGCCAAGGGAAGAGTATACTCTGTTTTGCTCAGGACTATGCCAAGAAAATGCCCCTGGGGTGTTTGAGAACCCAGTACCACACTCCAGTGTCATCCCCAGAGTACCCTTTGGGAGGATTTGTAGTTGTCCACAAATGTATTTATTTTATTACAAGGTACTTTCTCTGATATTTAAGATACAGCATTCTTTGTGTGTGTGTGTGTGTCTTGGTAATGCATGTTATTGTGTTGTTGTTGTTGTCAGGTGCCATCGAGTCGGACAACATAGCGACCCCATGCACTGTAGAACAAAACAATGTC
>NW_006408596.1:384871-408922 GCF_000296735.1 Chrysochloris asiatica
ATCTTCATGAGTAAATGTTTTAAGGCCTCTTCACTTTCAGCAAGCAAGGTTGTGTCATCTGCATATCGCAGGTTGTTAATGAGTCTTCCTCCAATCCTAATGCCACATTTTTCTTCATAGAACCCAGCTTCTTGTATTATTTGCTCAGCATACAGGTTGAATAAGTATGGTGGGAGAATACAACCTTGTCGCACACCTTTCCCAATTAGCAACCCAATAATGGGACCTGGAGTCCCTAGGTGGTACAAATGGTTAACTACTCAGCTACTAATCAAAAGGTTGGTGGTTCAAATCTACCCAGATATGCCTTGGAAGAAAGACCTGGCAATCTACTTTGAAGAGATCGCAGCCATTACAACCCCCACATGGGGTTATAATTTGGAACCTCCTGAACAACATCTAGTTTATTTTTTAAACAATAGTAGTTCCCTAGAGCTGCCCTAGGGTCGCTATGGGTTGGAATCCACTCAGTGGCTTTAACAACAACAACAACAGGGCTGGCATAACAACGGATCACAAATTAGGTGGCTTCTAAAGACAGAAAATCGCTGCCTCACAGTTTGGGAGTCTAGGCGTCAGACTTCAGGACAACAGCAGGGCTGTGTTCTCATCCTTGTCCCTGGCAGCTTCCGTAGCCCAGACGTTCTCTGATGTTCAGCTTCAGCATCTCTCTGCCTGTCCTAACGTGGCCATCTTCGTCTGTGTGTCTCCTGCCTAGGTGACTGGCACACCTCCACTCACATTAGAGTCCTGGTGTGGTGCTCCTGTAGGGTAAGCTCTGGCCCACAAGGTTTATTTGAACCACCAGCCAGTCCTCAGAAACCCTATATAGTGGGACCCACCCTACTGCTCTGTGACCTCAGTGCATCCTAACTCTGCACACACCATCAAAGACCCTTTTTCCAAACAAGGTCACAATCATGCGTGCCTGGGGTTAGGATGCCCAACCTGAATTTTGGGGAATACAGGTCGACTCCTACCCTCTGGGTAGGTAGTTCCTATCATGAGTGGCATTTCAGGACAGCAGAGAGCCTTCTTAAACAAGAGGTAGCCTTGTGTGCAATTGGGAAAAATTGAACACCATCCACATCTGTCAGTAGGTGATGGTGTGTGTGTGTGTGTGTGTGTGTCGAGGGGGGGCGGGGCGGTGTTGGTCCCTGCTTATCAACACGGCTTAATGCAGAGAGAGCCAACAAATGGGAAATCCCAATGACAAAGCAATGTAACAACATACATGTGGGTCAGGTTTTACAAACACATGATACTATACTGTCATAGGTACACAGCTGCATTCTAGTGGGCTGAAGGGGCTCTGAGATGAATGCAATTGTAGAAGGATTGTAACTTCAGGATGGTGGATGGAGGGAATGTAGCCAGGGAAGTGGAACCGGCACATTCCATCTGGATAAGAGTGTTTTATTGCTTTAAATGTGCATCTGAGGCAATCCTGGCAGAAGCTGACCTCTTGTAGACTCGGAGGTGAATGCACGGTGTTCCATATAGAAGTCTCTGTTCTTTGGGGGTGCTTAAAATATTGATGATAATAATAAACAAAACCAATCAAGTTAGGGTTGCTTAGCCCTGTGGGACCTGACCAAAGGCCCTGCATTGCTCCCAGCACACGCCCCTTTCCCTCCTTCCCTTTTTCCTTCCACTGGACAACCAGGTTCCAAGGCCATCCTTTGTGTCCTGTGGCAGGCCCTGCATCTACCTGCTGCTTCGCATTTGACTTACTTGCCAGGAGGCGCCATTACCTCCACGGAACCCCTGTGGAAACCCTCTTGCACTCAGAGATGTCATGCAGCCTGTGTGAGGTCACACAGGCTCCTTCATGCCACGCCCTCACCTTCTTGGCCCCTCCATCTTGCCCTGTGACCTATCTCTCTTGCAAGGTTGGCAGCTCCCCGGGGCTGTGATTATAAGCAGAGTCAACGTCTCACTCACTGTGGGACCCCAGGCAAGTCATTCACTCTGCCTGGTCCTCAGTTTCCACAGTCGGAAAGTGGGCTTGAGTCATGTGACCTTAGGTTGCAAAGATGAAGTATAAGAACTACGCAGTTTGCGGTGAGACCCGGCTGGTTGGACGGTTTTTGTGTCTTCCATCACAAAAATGATGCTTGCTCCATCTTCAACCCAAGGGCTCAGAAGGGACCACCAAAAGGCTTTAGCTAAGATGCTTTGGCCACAAGTAACAGAAAACCGTATTCAAATGGGCTTTGACAATAAAAAAATTGACAATAAGGAAATGTATTGTCAAAAATGACAAAAGAGGTCCAGCAGGCAGACTCTAGACCAGAGCAGTTACCTGTCCCAGCATCATATTCAGGCAAAGAGAGTTTCCTCAGGAGGCCTCAGCACACACCCTCCTTTTCACGTGATATTAGCTAGATGAAGGCAGACACTTTCTGTAAAACCTAAATCATCACTGGGGAGGGACCGAGGACCCAGTGTGGGGAGATGGCTCACCTGGTCTGGAAGGTACTGGGGAGCTACCTCAGTAGGGTTGCTTGCAGCTGCAATTTCGGCTAAGTTGATGTCTCACAAAAACATGAAGATCTAGATAAAAGCAGCCTCAGGCTTGGTTTGGCAGGTCAGTGATAAGATCAAAGGCCCAACTTCTTTCTCCCTTTCCACCATCTTCACTGTGTCGGTCTTGTCTCCCCTCTAGATCTCAAAATGGCTGCCTGAATCACATTTTATACAAGTATGTCTGGAAGTGATAAAAGATGGCAGGAAATTTTCCCCACATGCCACATTCTCATCAGAAATGGAAAACCTCCCTTAAAAGTACCCGTTGGACTTACCTTAGGTCCCTTTGGACAGAACTAGGTCACATGGCCATTTCCATCTGAGAATGGGCATCTTAGGTGGTGTCTTCAGGTGTTTGCTCAGGATCCTGAGACGTGGATTTCTGTGGAAGTGATTTTTGTTGAGTATGCATACCCGGGAAGACATGCAAGTGAGTGGGGGAACAGAACAGGAAATGGTAGAAGAGAGGTGAACGGGCCATATGTGCCTCAGTCTGATTCCACAGAAACAGCAGTAAGATTCCAGGGTTGGCTCCACTTTGAGACTAGGAGTTGCTAGGCTCCACACTGATCAGTCACTGCCAAACAGCCGTCCCAGGAGAGGCACGCTGCCAGACCTGGAGACTTCAGTCATCCAAAGTCAGTTCTCTGAAGAAGGCCACGGGCACGAGCCATTAGCCGCAAAACACCTAGAACTTGGAGGCAATGGACGCTCAGGGCCTTATCAAGACTATGGCCCCAAGATGCTCAAGTCGCAAAATGAAACCATCCCCTGACGTCACTTTAAGTGCAAAGTTCATGTTAAATGTAACACATTGCCTTAAAAAATAATGAACATCACCTGTAAATACCGGTCTCCTGTTTGAAAAAAAAAAATAAGAAAGAAAGAAAAATCACCTACACGAGACCAAACAGTTAACAAAACAAAGATGTGAAGGTAAGGGGTCAGGGAAACTAGATTAATGAAAATGGAACAACCAGATGGAATTGAAGAGAATGTCCATGCATTGTGAAGAATGTAACCAATGTCATTGAACAACTGGTATAGAAATTGTTGGATGGGAATCTAAACTGCTATGTAAACCCTCACCCAAAACACAGTAAATTATTATTTAAGAGGGAAAGGAACCAGGCAAACTGTTGCTGATGTTCTGGGTTGCCGACATTCTGTGTGGGAAGAGATGAGCTATTTACTTGGCAAATATGAATATAAAATATGAAAAAAATTCTCCAAGGAGATTGCGGGGTCCCTTGGGGATTAAAGGGACTGATCTTTTCAGCCTTCACTGGGGGAGGCAGGCTCCCCATCAGAAACAAAGAGGTTGTCATGGGCTAACCTCTGCCCTCCACCAAAAAGACACATTGCTGTCCTAATCCCTGTCCTGGTGGATGCGACCTCATGGCGAACTGCGGTTCTAGCAGGTGTAGTTCGTTAACATGACGTCATCATATTGGAGTTGGTTGGCCCTAAGTTGACATGACCGGTGTCCTTATAGGAGCAGAGAAAGAGCTTCTAGCCCTGGGGATGGTGAGAGAGTATAGTCCTTGTCTCCTGAGCCGGATGTCTGTGATGCTCTGGGAGACTCACACAGAGGAAAATGGCTGTTAGGTGAATACATAGCAGCATCTCCCCCTAAACTGAACTATTAGTCCATCACAGATCTAATCATGGGCGACCACCATGGTTACGCCCAGAGGAGGCAAGGGACCCAGCCAGACCCAAGACCTATCTCCACACTGCCCTTCCTCTGGGAACCCTCTTTGGGGCCCCCTTTCTGCCCACTCAGTGTTGTTGGCTCCTTCTGGCATGATGACCAACAGAACTTGAGACTGTGCCTATGAAAAAGGGAAGTGACTCCCCCCACCAACCACATCAGGAAACAGGGCAGCGGTGGGGGTGGGAATTCCCTTGATTTCTGCCGTTGCCAGCATCCAGGGGGAAGAAATCTGCAAGGTTACAAATGGATTAGCGGCTGTGTTCTATTAGTTCTCTGTAATTCTGTCCGCACTAATAAAAGGAAAGGTTATTAGCACGAGGTGGCTGGTAACAAGCTAATTATGGTGCTGGTAGTTCAGGGGCGCGAGGTGAGGCTGACACCGCCGCGGCCCAGGGTTCTGTCTGAGTCAGGGCATTTGGAATTATTCTGGCTGTGACCCACTGGTTGCTGACGTCCCACATGGCAGAGCTGAGCTATTTACTTGGCAACTCTGCCCGGGTACAGGTACCCAGACAGGTGCCTTTGGATTCCCCTTGGCCTGCATGTGTTCTCCCATCCCAAATGCATGGCGGGGGCTTGAGGAACTGTGGAAAAGTCAGATGCCCGAGGAACTAGGAGGCCGAGTTGTTGGTTCTCTGCTTTTCTGGATTTGGTCATCTTGGCAGTGTGGCGAGAGCCTTGGATGACCTCATTGTGGGTTGTGGTCTAAATGCCCTGCTGGGCTGTGTGGGTGGAGGGGAATTTGGGACTGTGGTGGGCAGCCCGGAGTGTGGGCCCAGGGCTAGCGCAGGAAGAGTAGAAGGTCTTACATGATTCATGACCTTGTATCTCGACTAGCAGACTTTCTGGACTAGGGTGACTGGTTTGGCCTGGTTTGCCTGGGATTTCCCTGATGAGCCCATGTCTTGGGAAACCCGTCAGCCCCTGGTCACCATATTCTAGAACCCAATCAAGAGGGACATTGCTGAGGTGAGGGATTGGGTCTTGGTAGCCATGTAGGCTGGGATCAAAGCCTGCCACCACCCCAACCTCTATGACACTGGAGAAGTGACTCTCCTGGAAGAATCTTTGAAGCTGGTAATGAACAGGGTACTTAGGTACCTCCTGGGAAGGGAAGGTTCCAAAGGGCTGTGGCTGCGGTGGGGGTGGGGTGTGTTCCCATAGCCCCTTTGGGGGACTCTGAGGAAGGCCTCTTGCTGATGGGTTTAGTGGGGAGGGGCTGTCCTTGACTTCAGGGAGGAAAAGGGAGATTAGAGGAACGCACCCCAAGGTGTCCACCCCAGCGTTTTGATCGCAGTGCTAAGTGGAACAGCAGACAGACACAGAGTAAGTACCAACCTACAGCGAATATTCCAGAGACAAGTTGCTATAATATGTGTAGGCTACACACTTTGTGTGGATGTTGTTGTTGTTGTTGTTGATGTTGTTGTTGTTAAGTGCCGTTGAGTCGATTCCAACCCACAGCAACCCTGTATAGGGTTTCCAAGGAGCAGCTGGTAGGTTTGAACCACCAACCTTGCAGTTCAAACAATTTTGCAGTCTGACGCCTTAGCTCACAGCGCCACACCAGGACTCCGGATGTTGTTGTTGGATACTACCAATTCGAACTTACAGCAGGCCCGTGCAACAGAGCAAAACTACCCCGTACGGTTTTCTTGGTTGCCACCAGATCTTAACCCCCAAAAAGTTGCTGTGTAGGTTCAAAGTTCAAGCTGACAACCTTTTGGTTAACAGCCAAGCGCTTAACCAGTGTACCACCAGACATATATATATATACTGTATATATGGGGGTCATCTTTAATCTTTCTTGCTACGGTTGTTCAATGCTGTCGAATCAGTTCTGATTCATAGTGACACTGTACAGAGTTTCCGAGGAGTGGCTGGTAAGTTTGAACCACCAACCTTGTGCTTCAAACCAACCTTGCAGTCCAGTGCTTATCATACAATGCCTCACTAGGATTCTTCAGGGAAATGTAAATTAAAACCACAAGGAGATTCCACCTCAGATTCACTAGGATGGCTAGGGAAAAAAACACAATGGAAAATAGTAAGAGTGTTGGCCAGGATGTTGAGAAATTGGAACATCGTGCATTGCTGGTGGGAATGTAAAATGGTGCAGCTATGGAGGATGAGGACAGCCGTCTGGAGGTTCCTCAAGAAGTTCAGCATAGCAGGACAGGCGATATATACAACAAGAGGGAGGTCAGCAGTGGAAAGATGAAGTAGCGGGAGACACAGGGAGGAATCCAGGAGTTACAGTGAGTAGAAGGAAATGCTGTCAATTGTTGGTACATGGAGGGGACTGCAAACATTGTAATGAAGCCGAGTCTATGATTTGTTGAATGTAAAACTGATGATCTGCTCTGTAAACCTTCACTTAATTCACACTAGAAAGTTAGAAGGAAAAAAAAAATCAGTGGAGGCAACAAAGAGAGAGTTATTTTGCCAAAAAAACAAAACAAAACGAAGTTAAGCATAGAGTTGCTAAACAGTAAAGTCATTACAAACCTGAGGAGATGCTCAAAAGAACTGAAAACAGATTCACATGTTCATAGCAGCAGCATTCACAGTAAATAGCCCAAATGTGCAAATAACCCAAGTGTCCATCAGCAGGTGGACAGCTGGACACAATGTGGTCTGTCCACATAATGGAATATTATTCAGCCATAAAATGGAATGAAATTCCTGATAGCTGCCACAACAAAGACAGATCTTTGGAAGATGTTGCAGAGTGAAAGAAGCCAGGTTCAAGGTCACATAGTGTATGATCCCAGTTCTGTGAAATGTCCGGAACACCCGGGGCTGAGGCTCTTGGCCACCTTTGGGCCTAGAGCTGAACCCTCCTTTGTGGCTCAATTTTCAGCCAAACAACAGATAGTTCTGTAAGGTGGGAAATCATGCCAGGAGGGACACACTTCTCAAAACAATCAACTGTATGAGATCCAAAGGGCAGCATTTGTCCAAAACAAAAGTCCAGAAGGCAGGAAGGGATAGGAAAGAAGGAAGAATGGAAACGGGAAATACAGGGAATAAGTCGGAAGACTGCTGTACCATTGTGGAGATGGTGGTCAATGTCCAGAGACAAACGCGTGTGAATTGCTGAGTAGGAAGGTGATTTGCTCTGTAAACCTGCCCCAAACTATAAAGGTCCCGACTGGACCAATCTGTAAAGACAGAACACAGACTCCTGTTTCCCAAGGGAAGGGTGGTGAGTTTTCTTTTGGGATCTGACAGAGTTTGGCTCTAGATAGAGCTGGTGGTTGTGTGATGTGGTGAATGTGCTAAATGTCGCCGCTGGTGGTTAAGTTTTATGTTACAATGTATTCTACCACAATCAAGAGACAATGGAGGCTAGATTCACAGACACATATCTCCCGGTGTCTGCACAGAATAGCTCTCATGGTACGGAAAACATGAGCATTATGGCCGTCCTGGGGGGGATGATGTGATGGAACTGGGAGTCAGGAAATGAGGAAGACTTGTACTGTCTGCATTGTGGAGCCATTGAAATTTAAAATGTGTTACTAACAAAAGATAGGTAACAAAAGTCCTCGTGTTACTCAAATTGAGGAGTCCTGGTGTGGCACTTGTAGGCTAAGTACTCCATCACAAAGTCGATTTTAACCTCAAACCCACCAGCTCCTATACACTACAGGGTTGCTATGACTCGGCAGGCAGCACTTAACAACAGAAATTTTAACTAGTTTTTTTTTCATGTGATACTTTAAAAGCAACAACTCTGTAGATGAATTTAGGGAAGAGATTGTGAAGCAACAGTAGATATCAAACATGCGGAAGGCGCTTCTCGACTTCTCAGTGGGGTCTTCAGGAATTCAACCCTCTCTACACCCTCTCTTCCTCTCATGGGAGCTGGACGGACACACATCCTCAGTATTCTTCCAAAAAGGAAGATTCGATACATTCTGGAAGGGCCAGGAGAGGTCTGCCTACTAGCAGACACTCCAAGCAGAATCCTGGCACAGAGAATCACGGCCGCCTTATGACAATTCAAGAGAGAGAATGCCTGCCTACCACAGGCTCATGAAGTTCAGTTGTACTGACTGATGTCACTTCTGTTTGGACAGGGAGACCACCACCCTGGTGTACTAGATGGCCACTGTGGACCCTGTCCTCCTGAAGGCTCTGTGTAAAGGTGGCTTTGCTATTGTGGTGTGTGTGTGTGTGTGTGTGTGTGTGTGTGTGTGCCATCAAGTCAGTTCCAACTCATAGTAAATCTGTATAGGCTGGTAGTTTTGGACCATCCAGTGCTTATCCTACAGTGTCAACCAAGAGTCCATTGGTGGTTTTAGCATCTTCAATGTGGAAGCTCCCATCAATCCCCTTTGGTTTTTGCCTCTATGTTATTTGGCAGCCTTCTTGTTTGAAGGCCATGTTCCTTAATTATTGTGTGCTTATTTGTAAGCTTGGCAGACTTACTTTGATAGCTGCTATTGGTCAAGAATCTTGGTGGCAAGGGAGATAACTCCAGTTAAAATGGGTTTCAGCAGAAATGTCCTTGGTTTCAGGCATGGCTGGTTCTACGTGCTCAAATGATGTCAGTGTTTCAATGCTGTAGGATGGGTCCACTTTCTCTTGTACCAGTTTCATTCTAAGGTGGATTTCCCCAAGTGGAGGTAAGATGGGCTACTAGCTGTTGGATTACGTCTTATCACCTTAGCAACATGAGCAGAAAGGAGGCACGTTGTTCCTGAGAGCTCTTGTTTTCTGGACCAGCTCTCATTGGCTCAGCCTGAGTCTTATACCTGCTCATGGACCAATCTTGAACCATGTCTCTGATGACCTGTATTTGGGCATATCCTCTACCCAAGTCAACAATCGAGGTTATTTAACTTAGCAAGTGAGGGAGGGAAAATTCCCTAAAGGAAAGTGGAGATGTTTTTATTGGAAAAGGAGAGCATAGATACCAGTCAGACAAAAACACAGTCTAATCAAATTATGATTCATTATGAAATATTGTGCATGGAGGTGAATCCTATATGGTATCCCAAAGCTGAGAGAACATGCCATTACCTCCCTGCATCCCACCTCTCCCCCCGTCCATATAGAAAACAAGCTAGGACTTTGGATGTGGGGTCTGCTCTGATTTATGGTGACTGTATATCTAACAGAACAAAAAGTCCTGTCCGGCACAGCCCACTGTTGTGATCAATGACAGTCCATCTCGTGGCGGGACCCCTCACGGGACCCTCTCCTTTCTCAAACAATGCTGCCTTTTCTAGCCGTCGTTTCCTAGTGACGTATCCAAAATAACCGAGGCAAGGCTTCGTCATCCTTACTTTTAAGGAACATTCTGATTGTATTTCTTCTAAGATATGTTTCAGTAATCTCCTAGTTTATTGAAATTGCCGTGGCTTGAGTCAGACACACCATAGTCCTAAAAGTGACATCGTTAGAATTTAGCATTTTACCAGAGGCCTTTTGCAGCAGATCTGCCTAATGCAATTCATCATTTCATTTCTTTTTTTTTTTTTTAATTAAATGTTTTTATTTTGGATTGAGTGAAAGTTTATAAGGCACATCATCAGCTTCACGTTCAACCATTCATATAGCTTGTTTTATTACATTGATTATTATCCCCTCCATATATCATCAGTTAACAGTGTTTCTCTCTATCCTCTTTATTTATTTATTTTTTTTTTGGATGGCGGGGGCACTTGCCTTTTTGAAATTTACAGTCTCGGCTTTTAGGGAAGGGTTTTACATTTGTCTGTGGATATCCAGGGCTCATGTATGAGATTACTAACAAGCATTACTGAATAATCAGATGAGGGACAGTTTGCTATGTCTACTAGGTAGCTAAAGTCTGATCCTCAGAGCCTATGGTTTGGACGGTCAACAACGCTTGGGCCCACAGGACCTTGACCTCCTGACCAGGTCTGCACGATCTGCATCAGATTCCCCCTTGTTTATTGTTTGTTTAAGGGATGCTGCCCATCATTTCATTTCTCGATGGCTGCTTTCTTGGATGTTAACAGTTGATCCATGTGAAATCTATGACAGCTTCCAGTGTTTCCTCCATCTATCCTGTGGAGTCCTCGTGTGGTGCTGTGGGTTAATGTGCTGGGCTGCAAAGTCGGTTTGAACTGCAGGATCCATGGTTCAAGCTCACAAGCCACTCCTCAGAAACCCTATACAGGGTTGCTATGGGTTGAACCTATAGCATCAGCACTCAACAAACAAAAACATCCTATTGTTTAAGGATCTCTGGTGGCGCAGTGGTTGCGAGTCAGGCTGCTAACTTCAAGTTTAGCAGTTCAAAACTACCAGCAATTCCACAGAAGAAAGATGAGGCTTTCGTAAGTGGATTCCTGGTGTGGCACTGTTGGTTAAGGCGCCAGACTGCAAAGCCGTTTGAACTACAAGGTTGGTGGTTCAAGCTCACCAGTTGCTCCTCAGAAACCCTATACAGGGTTGTTATGGGTCGGAACCAACTGGATGACACTTAACAACAACAACAAAGATTTGCAGCCTTGGAGCCTTGGAAACCCTATGCAGGATTGCTGTGGGTTGGAACCGACTCCATGGCACACCACCACCACCACCACCACCACCGTCCAGTTGTGGTTTTTCTCATGTTCAGGTGCATCCCTTTCTGAAGGCTGTGTGTGCTTCCTGGTGTCTTCTCTTTGGACAAGCAAGATGTGACGTGATGGTGCTCTTGGGGGATGAACGTGGACTTAGTGTTTCACCTGGGCTGTGAGGTGGAGCCAGAGGTGGGGTTGAGAGAAGGCAGCTGTGGGCTGGGCAGGTGGGACCAAGCTCGGAGAGAGGGTGTCCAGCAGTCTCCCTCGTCTCTCCTCTGCTGTCTGCTGGGTTTGGCACGAAACCCAGGGGAGTCCCTGGGCATAGGCACCAACCCTGGCTCAACATCCTCTTGATCTAGAGAGGTTTAGATACTTGGAATGTCAAGTATCACCCCAAGCACCATCTGCAATACCTTTAACAATGTTGCGGTGGAGAAAAAAATCTCTGCAGCTTCATCTAGGCTGGGGGAGCAAGAGTGCTGGGCTTGATTAGCAATGTCTGTCCTGGGAGTGGAATGTGGAAGAATGGCGGGCATCTCCTACACAGGTCTTCCAAAGCTTATTCCAAAGAGAGGAGACGTCAAGAGGCCACTTCATCAACTGAAGACAGATATATTTCCACCTGCCACTCAATGAAAATAATCTCTAAGCAAATAGTACTCTTTACACACCGTCTGTTTGCCTAAGCTCTTGATCTGCATGATCAACAACAGGTATTTGCTGTTTGTTAGATTCCAACCTCTAAAAATAGGGTGGAAATCATGGGGATGCAGGCAGGTTCCCTGACACCATCACATTGTCACAGGATAGCGAACCACGGTTCTGCCGTTTGTTTAGTGATTGGCATCTTTTCGATGGCTTCATCCTTTAGAATATGCTATTGATGTGTATGAGGGGGTTTCAAAAAGCTCGTGGAAAAAATGAAGTTAAAAGATCATGGAATTTTTTTCCACAACCTTTTTAAAGCCCCTTCATATTTATGATACATACAGAAGAGTGTGTGGGTGTTTTACTATCTACAGTTCACAATGTGAATGAACCTGCCTCAGACATCTCTCCAGTTAATTGACCCCAAAGGGTAACTGCTGCCTTGAGTTTGAACTACTTGAATTACTTTTGCCTGAGTTTGGACTATAGATCAATAGAATCTTTCAGTTTGAACTCTTTTGTGTCTGATTTTATCCACATTGTTCTTGTAGCTATGAACCCATTCTTTTTTATGGCTGTATAGTATTCCACGGAGTCCTGATGTGGCACTACAGGATAATGTGCTGGACCACAAGGTCAGTTTGAACTGCAAGGTCGGTGGTTCAAGCTCACCATGCCCTCCTTGGAGACCCAATACAGGGTTGCTATGGGTCAAAACCAACTCAACAGCACTTAACAACAACAACAGGGTAGACATATGTTCAGACTTAGCAGATAAAGTTTTCCAAAGTGGTTGGACTATTTTACACTCCCATCTAAGAACATGAAAATTTACCTCCTTCCCTCTTTTTATCTTTTGGACTAAATTTATTTTTAAAAGGAAATTGATTAAGTATTACAGAAGAAAAGCCTGTATCAGTTACCACAAAGTAAAGGTTATAAGTTTTATAAGACATAGTAACTATTAAAGTTGTTGTTAAGTGCTCTGAAGTCAGTTCTGACCCTGTATTAGGTTTCCAAAGAGCAGATGGTGGGTTTGAACCTCCAACTGGGGTTAGCAGCCCAGTGCTTATCCTATAATGCCATACTTGTTGGTAGGTGCCATCGAGTCAATACCGACTCATAGTGACCTTATGCACAGCAGAACGAAACTCTGCCCAATCCTGGGCCAACCTTACTGTCGTTGCCACGCTTGAGCCTGTTGATACTGCCACTTTGCCAATCCATCTTGCTGGTAGTCTTTCTCTTTGTCTCTGACCCTCCACTTTACCAAACATGATATCCTTCTCCAGCGACTGGTCCCTCCTGACAATATGTCCCAAGTATGAGAGACGAAGTTTGGCCATTCTAGCCTCCAAGGAGCACTCTGGCTGCACTTCTTCCAACACAGATCTGTTGGTTCTTTTGGCACTTTCAATATTCTCCTCCAACACCATAACTCAAATGTGTCAATTTTTCTACGGTCTTCCTTATTCACTCTCCAGCTTTCACATGCGTATGAGGTTATTGAAAATACCTCAGGTGCACCTTAGTCCTCAAGCTGACATCTTTGCTCTTCAACACTTCAAAAAGTTCCTGTGCAGCAGATTTGCCTAATGCAATACGTCGTCTGATTTCTTGACTACTGCTTCCGTGAGTGTTGATAGTTGATCTAAGAAGAATGAAGTTCCTGACCACTTCAGTCTTTTTTCCATTGAAAAGAATGTTGTTTATTGGTACAGTGGTGAGGACTTTTGTTTTCTTTACAATGAAATGCCATATTTGTTGTTGTTGTTGTTAAGTGCCGTCGAGTCGGTTCCGACCCATAGCGACCCTGTACAGGGTTTCGTAACCACTATGCTACCAGAGCTCCTTGAAATGCCATACTAGGATCATGTAAAATCTCTGAAATTGAGAGTTAAGTGCCTTGCCTGTACCTCAGTCTCCTTATCTGTCAAATGGGATGATGTGACCACCATGTGGTTTTGTTCTGAGGCCTACAGGCGGTGATATATGTATAAAGTCATCACCAAACACTTGTGTGGACCCCACCTGGTCCTTTCTGTCACCCCACCATTTCCAGGAAATCCAGACACGGGTAGGGGACACATGGGGTCACTTCACAGGTCAGCTTGGGAGGGTTTACAAGTTGTATTTTTTTGTTGAACTTTATTTCAATTTTGTTATATAAATGACTGCAGGTGGCTGTCCTGGATTGGTTATTACCCTCCCTCTGCCTCAGTTACCTGTAAAATGGGGATAGTGCACCTAGGAGCCCCAGTGCAGCAGTTCAGGACTTGGCTTCCAGCTAGAGGTTGGCATTTCCAACCTGCCAACCACTGCACTGAGAAAGATGAGGGTATCTGCTTCCTTTGACTTGAGAACCCTATGGGGCTGTTCTGCTCCATCCTATGGGGTCACTGTGTTGTAATCGACTCAACGGTACCTAGCGACAACAAGAGCATCTGTTCATAATATCAGTAGGAGGAAACGAGGTAATCAATGAAAAGTGAAACAGCTCCAGACACCAAAATGGTGCTCAATAGGTCAGCAGTTCAAAACTCCCAGCTGTTCCATGGGAGAAAGAGGAGGCATTCTGCTCCTGCAAAGATTTACAGCCTCAGAAACCCTGTTACAGGGTCACTATGAGTCGGAACCGACTCCACGGCACATAACCAACCAACATTAATATAGTTGGAATCCTGGTATGGCGTTGTAGGATAATGCACTGGACCATAAGGTAGGTTTGAACTGCAATGTCGGCAGTTCAAACCCACCAGCTGTTTCTCAGAAACCCTATATAGGGTCACAGTGGGTCAGAACTGACTCGACGGCACTTAACAAAACAATATTAATATGGTTACTATCCCCATTCATTAATTTATTCATTCATTCAGCAGATATTTCTGACCTGACCTATGGCAGGTGGTGGCACTGTCCATCCCTGTCTATCCCGGGGACCTGGGGGGACACAGAGGAGTCTCAGGCCTTACCTTCTCAGGTGCCCATAGTCCAGAGAGGAGAGGGGTGCCCCGATTAGGGGATAGAGAGTAGGCTTCAAGGGAAAGTACTGTCCCTTAAGGGGCTAGGTAGGGTCCTAGCTGGAGAGATGGGGAAGACATAGCCCAGGAGCACGGGACACTGGAAAAAGGAAGGTGTTGCAGTGGGCCTGGGAAAAGCAAATGTACTTTCCATATACTCTGAGCCTGGAATCACAGCTAGAGGAGCTCTACCATGATCCTGTTGGCACTAGGGAGCCATCGAAGGTTATAGAGTGAGGGAATAGTACATTCTTATTAATGCCTTGGGAAGATCACTCTATCTGCAAGGGGAAAGCTGGCTGCAAGTAGACAAGACTGAAGGTGGGGAGACCTGGGAGGAGGCCCATGGGACAGTCCTGGCAGTGAGGTGGAAGAAGAGATTAGGTCTAGAAGTACTTCATGGGACATGTCTGCAGGATTGGATGTGGACAGTGAGAGGAGCGAGTCCAGGGCATCTTGATGATGGAGCTGCCCTCCCGGCCCTGGGGAGCTGGGTTGCCTTTCAGCTAGTTATTGGCAGAAAGTTATTCAGGCAGAATTGGAGATCCTGGAAGGGATTGGAGCTGGAGCTTGAGAAAACGACCCGATGAGGATGGGATTGGAGGTTGGGTGAGGCCAGGGAGAGGTGCGTGGAGACAGGTAAAGTGCCCGAGCCAGGGGTCACTTACCTTCAATGTTGGGAAGATGAAAGACACACCTGCCAGCCGGAGAGAGGAGAGGGCACCAGAGTCCCCCTGTCCAAGGTCAAATGAGGGAGTTCAGACTGCCAGTCAGGAATCACCAGGTCTCTGAGGCCAGGCTCTGGCAGAGAGGAATCAGCAGCCTTGCTGGAACCAGGGGATGAGATTGGCAGGGTAAAAGGGAGGAATTAGGAGACCAAGCCGCTTACTGGGGAGAGGATCAGCCAAGGCCTCTGGCCTCTGGCCTCTTGCCCCTTTGTCAAGAACATCCTATCTGGGACATGAGACTGTGACATTTGATGACATCTGTAGGCCCCTCCATCCACGTGGCCCTCCCAGCCCCTGGCCCAGTCAGGCTTTCTGCTGCTCTGTCTCTCCCTGTCCCCTTCTGTCTTCCTGTGAAGTCCTGGAGGCCCTGGCAGCGGGGATGGGAATCAAGGCCCAGTCTCTGTCCAGTTTAGACACCCCACAGCACAGCATCTACACACACAGGCTGTGTGTGGGAATGAGAGCAAAGAGCAAGACTTGCAATCTCAGATACAGACGGAGCCAGGAGACTACCCCCAGCCTCTTGTAATCTGCTGTCTCTCTGAATGTACGTATTCTAGAGATTCCATTGCAAGTGCAATGACACAATGTGGCTTTTTATGTCTGGTTTCTCTGCATGCCACTGAAGTTTGTCCATGTTTGAGCTTAGCCCAGAACTTTGTTCCTTTTCATGGCTGCATAATATTCCATTCATCGGTTAATTGACATTTGGGCTATTTGCACCTCTTAGCTGTTATGAAGAGTGCTGCTGTAGGCATTTGTGTACGTGTGTTTGTGGGAACACCTGCATAAAGGAGTGGAATTGCTGGTCACATGGTAATTCAAAGTGTAAATTTTGAGGACCTGCCCGACTGTCCCCCAGGAGCTGTGCTGTTTCACATTCCAGCAAAGCCTGAAGGTTCCAATTGCTCTATATCCTCGTCCACATTTGTTCTGTTGGACTTTTTTCTTTTAACCATCCTAGTGGGTGTGTCTGGTTTCTGTGGGCATTTTCCCGATGACCAAGGATGCTGAGAATCATTTTATGTTTATTGGTCCTGTGTGTGGCGCTGTAGAATAAACCCTGGAGCACAAGTTGGTCTGAACCACAAGGTCAGTGATTCAAAACCCACCAGCGACTCCTCGCAAACCTTATACAGGAGTCTGATGAGACTGAATCGACTCGGTGACTCTTAACAACATCGGCCACGTTTACAGAGAGAAGCCATATTGGAATATGAAATATCCAGATGTCAAAACACCATGGGGAGCTTGCTGATACCTCTGGGGGAGATCAGCTTGCACCTTCTGCTGTGTGATCTGCCCAGGCGCTGCATGTCTCTGAGCCTCAGTTTCCTCACCTGTCCAATGGTGGCTGGCGAAGTTAACGGTAAGTGGGGACCCATTGGCAACACTGACCCAGCATCTAGTCCTTGTCAGGGGCTTGTCACCTAGCTTGCCGTAGCCTTTCTGTTCTGCCGTAGCACCAAGCCTTCCTTTGCTAGGCAGTCCTCTCCATACCCCATTCCCAGTAAACAAACAAAACCCCCAAAACCTTGTGACACGTGGAACTGATCCTTACTCCTGGCAACCCCGTGAGTTACAGATTTGACCTGAGTTCCACAGAGTTTTCTTGGCTGTAATCTTTATCAGTGTACATCACCAGGTCTTTCGTCCACGTTGGTACTGGATGGATTTGAACCTGCAACCTTTCTGTTAGCAGCTGATGGAAGACTGCCTATGTACTCTTGGTGCCCATAACTCAGCCATGCTGTGCTAAGGCCCCCGCCCCCGCCCCAGTGTTTCAGTTCACTCTCAAGATCGTCCCATGGGAGAGGGGCTTAGATTCTCTGCATTTCTCTTGGTGTCCTGGGGCTACCATCACAAGATACCATGGCTTGGAACTTGTCCTCTCATAGGTCTTGACGTTAGCAATCCCAGGTCACTGGGTTGCACCAGCAGTGCCCTGCTCTTTCTGAAGCCTCCTGGTCTCCCATGAATTCTGGTCACCACAGATGCTCTATCACTTGTAGATGTATCTGCAAATGGTGATCTTCCCGTGTGTCTCTTCCCCTCTTTCATAAGGGACTCCACCACTGGACCAATAAACAACATTCTTATCATTGGAGAAAAGATTGAAGTTGTCAAGGACTTCATTCTTCTTGCATCAACTGTCAACACTCACGGAAGCAGCAGTCAAGAAATCAAACGACGTATTGCATTAGGCAAATCTGCTGCACAAGAACTTTTTAAAGTGTTAAAGAGCAAAGATTTCAGCTTGATGACTAAGGTGTGCCTGACCCAAGCCATGGTATTTTCAGTAACCTCATAAGGAAGACCGTAGAAGAATTGATGCATTTGAGTTATGGTGTTGGAGGAGAATATTGAAAGTGCCATGGGCTGCCAAAAGAACAAACAGATCTGTGCGGGAAGAAGTGCAGCCAGAGTGCTCCTTGGAGGCCACAATGGCCACACTTCATGTCTCATACTTTGGACATATTGTCAGGAGGGACCAGTCAATGGAGAAGAATATCATGTGTGGCAAGGTGGAGGGTCAGAGAAAAAAGAGGAAGACCCTCAACGTGATGGATTGGCACAGTGACAGCATCGATGGGCTCAAGCGTGGCAACGATTGTGAGGTTGGCCCAGGATCAGGCAGTGTTTCATTCTGCTGTGCATAGGGTTGCTATGAATTGGTACTGACTCGATGGTACCTAACAACAACAACAACCAATCATATAGGATTTGGACCCAACCTACTCCAGTAAAGCATCCTCGTGGTGCTGTGGGTTAGGCACTGGGCTGATAACTGCAAGGTTGGAGGTTTGAACTCACAGCCTATCCACAGGAGAGAGATAAAGCTGTCTGCTCCCATCAAGGTGTACAGTCTTGGAACCCCTAGGAGTCAGAATCAACATCGGCAAAGACCCTCTTTCCAAACAAAGCCGCCTTCAGAAGTATAGTTGTTAAAACTTCAACGTATCTTTCTGGGTGACATAGTTCAGCCCATGATACTCTTGGGCAGCAGAGAAAAAGGAGGCATGGAGAGGTCACCAGAGATCATGGGAGAGCAGCTCTGGGCTTGGAGCATCTGCAGCCCCAAGAAAGCTTGTCTACAAGGTGCTTCTGAGGAACTGGAGGGAACACTTCTAAGCATGCTTCCTCGTGGCCTGCTGACAGGTACATACGGGGTCAGCTTTGTCACCCAGCCAGCTCAGACTTGTTCCTGGTCCCAGTTCTGCAGTGGATGCTGGGATACATGGCCCATACATCCTGCCTGTTAAGCATCTCCAGCGTCCCTGCTCTATAGCCTTCATACTTGTCACTTCTCACCCTCCAGACTGGCTGCCCACTGCTCATCTCAGAGCTTGCTGGGGAGACATCCTTCTGAAATATGACCCCACCTGACCACAGAACTCTTGCAACCCCTACAGTCTCTTTAGGGCTTATGGGGGAAGTCTGGTCCTTGTGGTGGCATGCTAGGACATTCAGGTCACAGTGGGACAATAGAGTTGTATTTTGGGGTCGGTCCATCACAATGACAAATAAGTGGAGACCACAAGACCTCTGGATCTCATGGGTCAATTCCAGAAATTTCCAGAGGCAACCTGGGCTGGACTCACATGCATGTCTCTTCCCAGCGCGTGGCTGTGGCCTGGTGACTCGTTTTCCTCTTCTGCAGAGCTGGAACCAAATCTATCGGAACCATAGCTGCAAGAGACTCTGGAAACAAATGCATGGGCTTCTGCTGTCCAGGAAGACAAACTGGAGGAGGAGAGAGGAATGTAGGTCCACCCAGGGCATCCTAGACTGCCCAGCTGCAGGCAAGCCCCACTGATGGCCACTTCTCTCAAGTCAACACTCGCTGCCTGTTTGCTGAATGACTGAGTTGGGAGTTTTCAGTGGTAGACCCTGGCTGCTCTAACTTGCGTCTCCCTTCTTGCTGGGTCCTCCCTGGGATTTCAGAGCCCCGTAAGCTTTAGGCAGAGTGCTGCCAGGCTTTTGATGATCCCCAAGGGTGTCTGAGAGGGCTATGACCCCTTGGGAGACAGGCAAATCCACAGCATGATGTTTTTTGTGTGAGAATGGTCCACCAGGAACCACAGGGGACTCAAGAGTGACCACCTGGTCCAAGGGTCTGAGCACAGACTCCCCACGAGGTAATGACCAGGGCAGTTCTGAGTCCTGAGTGCAGACTCAGACACAGTGAGCCTCTCCCACCTTCTGCGCATCTGTGCACAACTGCTGCTTTGGGAAGGAAGGGCCAGCAGGGAGGTCCGGCCACCCAGGGTCTCATTCCTAACATTCTTAGGGAGGCTGAGAAATAGCAAATGTGGTGCAAAGATGCCTGAGAGAGGATCTCCTTGAAACTTTGACTCCCAGAAACAGACGCAGGGATGTCCAAATCCAGGCTGTCCAAGCTGGAAGATAAAAAGAAAACGAAGCTAATCAACGTCCGTTAGCAGTGTACTTAGGATACAGGCAAAATCAGCCTCTCTCCACCTCAGCCCCAGTTCTTTGCTCCCCTGGTGCTAATTTCCGCTGTTTCCTGCCCCCTTGGCTCCCTCCACTCACTCTTCCCACACTGGCAGCCTCCTTGCTCCTTGAATGCCCCAGCCTGTATGTTTTCACCTCAGGGCCTTTGCACTGGCTGCTGCTCTGCTGCAGTCTTGTTTGCCCCACATTCCCCGTGGCTTCCTCTCTTGTCTGTTTTGGGTCGGTGCTGAGGGGGTAGTGGTGGGGTGGGCATCACAGTTCTCTGGGTGGGGGGAGGGTTTTCATGAACAGAAGTTTCTTTCCTCACAGTTTAGGAGGCTGCAAGTCTGAATCCCAGGTATGGGCTGAGGGGAAGGCTGGGGGAAGGCCCTCCATGTCTCTTCAGTTCCTTGGGGACCCCATGTGGGGTGACGTGCATTTTACCACATCTCTCTTCCTGCTGGCTTGTTAAACTCTTTTTATATCTCAGAAGAAATCGACTCAAGATACACCCTACAGTAACCCTGCCTCATTAACATCTCAAAGAAAACCCAGTTCTCAATGGGATTGATTTATAAGCACAAGAAAAAAAGCAAAACCTATTACCAGGGAGCTGATTCCAACTCGTAGGCACACTACAGGACAGAGTAGGTCGCACCATAGGGTTTCCAAGGTTGTAATCTTTATGGGAGAGGAGCTCTGGTAGCGTAGTGGTTACGAATCGGGCTGCAAACCTTAAGGTCAGCAGTTCCAAACTACCAGCAGTTCCGCGGGAGAAAGATGAGGCTTTCTGCTCCTGTAAAGATTTACAGCCTCGGAACCCTGTACAGGGTCGCTATGGGTCGGAACCGACTCCACAGAGTTTAACAACAACAGGAGTGCTCTTGAAGTCACAGTGTGGCTCTGTGGGATAATGCACTGGACTGAAACGTTGGTTTGAACCATAAGGTCAGTGGTTCAAACTCACCACCTGCTCCTCAGAAACCCTATACAGGGTCGCTATGAGTCAGAACCAACTCAACAACACTTAACCACAACAAGGATCACTCCTGAGTGTGTAAGGCTCAGCCAGCTTGTGTGTACCTTCCCATGGCCAGCCTGGGCCGCCCTTCCCATGGCCTGCTCTTAGGGCAGCCCCCGAGCCCCTTCATGTCAGTGCCCACCTCTCAATTCTCAAGGCCAAGGGGAGCACTGAACTTGGGCCTGACCTCCTGGTTGGTTGCCCATTTGAGTTCTTTAGTCTGCAGGGCCACCGCCTGGTGTCAGGCGCTGGACTGGTGCTGGGGAGCCTTCTCGTACTCAGAGGTTGAAATCAATAGACAAACATTAGGTTCTGAAATATGCTTGGGGCTAAATTTTAGAAGACACGGATAAAGGTCATCCAGGGTGAGGTTCCATCTGCCTTCTTCTGAGGTTCCAGAGCTCAGGCTGGTCGCAAGAGCCCTGGTGGCACAACTGGGAACTCAGAGGTTGGTGGTTCAGACCCACCTGGCAACACTGTGAAGAAAAATCTGGCAATCTGCTCCCATAAAGGTCACAGCCAAGAAAACCCCATGGGGGAAGTTCTACCCTGTCACATGGGTTCTCTAGGAGTCAGGATCCATTCAACAGCGCCCCAAACCTGTATGGCATTTATTCATTCAGTCATAGCACGTTTTTATTGAGGCCCTACTATGTGATGGACGGAGCTCTGGTAGCATACTAGATTATGAGCTGGACTGCTAACCGCAAGGTCACCAGTTCGAATCATCCACAGGAGGAAGAGGCGGCTTTCTGCTCTTATAAAGATGTGCAGCTGCAGAGATCCTGTAAGGGGTCGCCGTGAGTCGGAACCACACAGCCACCAACAGTGAATGTTAGGGAGTTTCTTAAACAAATAGGATCTCTGCTCTCACAGCCTGAACATTGTAGAGTTGAAAGTGACAAGTAAACCCCTGAGGTCACTTCAGGTGGTGGTGTGACTCTAGAATGAAGACGGACTGGTTAAAGGGCCTGCGGGTTCTCTGCAGCCAGGAGGCCAGTGAGGACCTCTCTGAGGAGTTTTGAGCTGAGACCTGAAGAGAGAGAATAGGGAAAACCACTGCAAGATAGAGCAAAGGGCCTGAGGCAGGAATGCGCTTGACTGGTTTCTCAAATATTTAGTTAGGAATGACTCCATAATTTCCAAAGGGCAGAATTTGTGTGTGTGGGAGGTACAGATGAATGACACTCTCTTTCCTCTTTTCGATGTGGCCCAGGCTCTGCCAGATGGTTGTGGGTGACTTCCAGACTCAGTCTCCACACCTGTTAAATGGGTACATTGCAATTTGTTCCTCAAGCTCTCAGTTATTATTGCTATAAAAGGGCAATTCCAGGGCCCCCGCAGAGAGGCTGTTTGGGACTAGAGTGTTCCTTGGCTGGATTTGGAAGGAAGCAGCTACCCCCACTAGGTATGTGACTCCTTGATGTCTGGGTTTTGCAGATTAGCAAGTAGCTCTGATGCAGGGTTGTGGGAGGCTGGGCGGTAGGCAGGGGCTCTGCTTCTTTCAGGCCCTTTTCCCTCATCCCCTCAGAGTCGGGGTGCAGAGCACTCCTCTGGAATCACAGCTGAGGGGTTCCCTTAAGTTCTGCTTCTCATCTCCCTGGCCTCAGTGTACCAGTCTATAACATGAGGACATTCCTTGGAGGGTTGCTGAGCAATAAATGCTAGGCCGCATCAACACCCCCAGCTTGTAGGTGAGAAACTGGACTGTGCAAAACTGAAGGCTAGCCTGGCCCCCCGTGTCCCCATCTGTAACCCCGCGCAGGTTCACACTCTTGGCTTCCTGAGCCTGAGCAGCCTGAGTTGCCCCCACGTCCCCCTCCACCTCCAAGTGAAAAGTTGAAGATTCCTTGGAGACATTGCAGCCTCAGGCATAGCCTTGGGGCATCTGGGAGAAGAAGCCCCTAAAGACATCCGCAGGCCTGCTCTCCTCCCCAAACCCCCAAGCTGAAGAGCTTCTCATTGAAATGCAAATTCCAGGAGGGTTCTCAGGTGACAGAATGGGGGGTCGTGGGGGTGCTTCTGAAGAGGGGGACTGGCTAAGGGCCCCCTTCCTGTCTCCGGCCCTGCCTTCTGCATGTCTGGTGTTCTGCACTTGGGCTCCCACTGTCTGGGTGGGGCTGGGCCGCTAGCATGAGGACCACTGACCTCTAACCCCATCCTGTTCCAAACTGCAAACAGCCCCCACCCAACACCCCATCTACTTCCCCTTTTCCAGGCTTCTTTCAGCTCCTGTACCCCACCCCCTCTGCCCCAAGCAAACTAACAGCCTGAAGGGGCAGAAAGGGACGAACTGGGGGGTGGGGTGAGGTGGGGAGGGGAGAAAATCCTGCATCCCAGCATGAGAAGGCTACCCCCTCCTTAGCGCAGCCTCCCGGCTCCCCCAGGGGCTCTCAGATGTTGGCAGATGGCAGAACTGAATCTGCTGAGGCTTGGCTCCAAAAAAGGAAAGTTGAACAGAAAAAAAAGTAAAACTCCAACATCTTAAGGGGAAAAGCGGCCTCAGAAGGGAGTGAGGTTCCAGGCCTGGGGCAGCCCAGTGCCCTCTGGTGTTTCATAGGGGAGGCTGGGGAGTGGGCAGGATAGGTCTGTAGTCAGGATGGCGGTTCCTGTGTGGACGTATGCTTCCTATAACCCTCGGGACATGGCGTGTGTGTTTCTGGATGGGTGTCCATATGTGTTAGGTCACAGGTTTGCACTGGGAGTTTGTGCATTTGTGTGACAGAATGTCCCCAAATGGGAGTCAGCCTACAGTGATAGTTCAGACTCCCCACACATGAAACTGACATGCTTGTGCGTGCCTGTGTGTGCCCTCAGGGGTGCTGTGAACTTGGCGTGTGTCCCAACGTTTGTTTGCGCGTGATCTTGTCCCAGGCTACCCTCGTGTCTTGGGAGTAGGGGTATGTATGTGTTTTGAGTTTTCGATGGCGTTCATCCTTTCGGGAGAGCTCGGCAGTCTGTCGGGAGGCTGTGGCCCAGAGTGTCAGCATCCTCCCCGGGGGGCGTCCTCAAGGCCCTATATACAGGTGACTCTCATGCCTCTCCCTCCCCCTCCCCCCCAGCCACTCTGGAGTTATAAATTAATAGCTGAAATGCGATTCCAGTAAAGTATCTGGGCCTAGGAAGAAGAGGGGGGTGAGAAAGCCCACAGGAGGAGGCAGGAGGAAGGATAGGGAAGCGCTTTCACCTCCCTCCTCCCTTCCAAGAGCTGCCAAAAAGAAAGTCGGCGCCGCGTCCCAGTGCGTGTGTGTGGCTGCGAGCGCGCGCGCTCATGGGTGCGCGCCAGGCTGGGGAGGGGGCGCAGGTGGCGCGGGCCCTTTAAGGCGCCCGAGGGGGCCGGGCCGGGGCGCGTCGGTGCGGGCGGGGAGCGTGAGGGAGGCTGAGCCAC
>NW_006408596.1:409322-419227 GCF_000296735.1 Chrysochloris asiatica
GCCTGCGCGCCCGGGCGGCCCGAGCGCGTCCCCAGTCCGGGCGCCGCCACCGAGAGGTGAGTTGGGCCCGGCTCCCCGCGGAGGACGGGGAGAGTCGCGGGACACGCTTTCGGGGGTGGGGGGAGGTCGGGACGCGCACGCGGCGGAGTTGGAGGGGCCCTGGCACTCCCGAGTTGGCGTTCCCAGGGGGGTGGCCTGCTGGGGAGCGCCGCGCCGCGTCTACACTGCGGCCCGCGTGCATGGGGGTGCCTGGGAACTTAGGGGAACTCCAGCTCCCCAGCGAGGGGGCGGGAAGAAGGGAAGTGGCATGGGGGTAGGCGGGGAGGTGCCCTAAATGGGTGCAGGGTGCCCCCCCCCGCTGTGTGTTCCAGACCTGGGGGCATGGCTGCCATGCGCCTCCCACTCCCGATAGCAGCCCCGGACTTGGGGGGCAACACTGCGCCTTGTTTACTAGCGGGTAGCGTGTGCTTGGGGAGCCCCTGGAGATTGCATCTCCGGCTCCTTGACCTGGCTGCTGTGGTGGGGCGCTTAGGTGGTTCCTGCCGTCTGGGGTGACATGGCCTTGGCACCTGGGCCATGAGCCAGATGGCGTTGGGAAGGGGTCCCTCAGGGAGAGGCTCCAGTGTCCCCCCTTCCCCCGAGGGCCGGTGTTCCTGGTGTGTGGGCCTGCCTCCCGCGGCTGATGATGCCTCATTGGGCCGCCTCCTGGTCCCTCCCCCGAGCTGTGCGGATACTTGGGATGCCACTAGTTAGGGAAGTTGGAATTCAGAACAGATCCCACTTGGGGTGGACCAGGAGGTTCCAGGCTTTAGTGTAGGGAGAGCGTCCCTGGAGACTTGCTGGTAGCAGGAGACCCTGGGGTGCGCCTTCCCACCTGGACGCTGACAAATAAAAAGCCCGAGGGAGGGCGGGCCAGGCAGTCGGGAGGGAGAAACACGCTGTAACTGTGAGCTGCTGTCGCCCGGGCCCAATTAGTGTGGGGGCGCCCAGCATTATTTTCACATTGTAGGTTTATTTTTTGGGATGCGAGTGCCCTCTTGCCGCCTGCCTGCCTCGCGCTCTGGATCCGCTAGGGTCTGGTGCCGGCAGCGGGGGCGGGCCTGTTCTGTCGGCTCAGCCTCCTCCCTTCCTCCCCCTCCTCCTCCCCCCTGTTGGTGAGAACTGGTTTTATTATGCCTTTTTTTTTTTTTTTTTAAATCACCAAGGCCATACATTTCAACTTCCAATTATGCCTTTTTTTTTTTTTTTTTTCCTCTTTTGCAGATTTGGAGGAAGGATGTGTGAGGGAGGGAAGGGGAGCGGGAGAGAGCATCCCAGCGGGCCTGGGCGGGTTCTCCAGGGCACATTGGGATGTATTATCGGTGGCCTTGACTTTGCCCTTTTAAAACCTGATATGGGGCCCCGCGGCTGCTTTGATATAAGGGGCTCTAGGGGCCTTTGAGCAGGGAAGGCGTCCCGGGCTTGGTTGTATGTGCTGTGGGTGGCCTGGTTTGAGAGGGGGAGCAGTGAGGGAAAGAAGACTTTGAAATGTCCCCTTTCTTGAGAGGTGCGGCCGCCCAGACGTTGGGAGCGGACTCCATTGCTCAACTCCACAACCTGGGGTTTTTCTTGGTCCCTTTTCTAGCGGTGTGACCCTGCACGTATTACCCCAGCTCCCTCCGCCTGGGGAGAATCGGGTGTAATGGTACTCTTAAGGACCTTGTGTCTTACTATTACTATGCTTGTTATTTTTCTGGGTTCTAAAACTTGGCCTTGAATCCATTTACCTGGAAACCTTACTTGAGACTGAGGCGCCTGCGTTTTGCCTGGAGGGGGGTCCTGGATTTCCTGACTTGCCACCCCCTTTTCTCTTTTGGGAATAGAGATAGACAGGTGCCTTCACTCAGTGAAAATACGTAAAAACAGTCCGGTCCGTGGGGAGCGCTGCAGGGTTTGGAGCTGATGATGAGCCGGCGGCGGCAGCTGCGGTGACTAGGACATCCCGGGCGCTGTCTGGCTTCCCTGTGCCGGCTGCTGTGTTCCTACTTGGAAATTTACCGCCGACGTCGCCACCGGGTGCCGAGGGAGTCTGTCTGCGATGCCCAGACATGGGGGCGGGAGCCAAGAGCCCAGCTCTGGCCTCTTCCCACTGAGCTATTTACGCCCGCTTGGGGATCAATACTATTGATAAATCCATGTAAATGGTAATGTGGCTGTCAGGCCTGGGTGAGGGATGGAGACCCCTCGTGAGGCTGCTCGCGTCCCTCCCCCACTCGCTCCACACGGATTTGCCTGCGTGGGAAGGATTTATTTGGTTTAATCCTTTCCCCCACCCCCCAATTAATAACATTCATACACCACGGAAGATTCCAGGGAGCTTGGCACTCACGAATTCAGCTGCAGGGGAATCCCAGCTGGGGCTGGCTGGATTGTTGTGGACTTTTCAGAGGGGCTGTCGGTGGGGGCGGCTCCAGGATCCCAGCGCCCAGCGCCTTGCCATCAGTGAGTTGTTGAGGCTGCCTGGCTCGCCTTGCCTCCCTGTTTTCAAGCAGGTGTTCCCTGTTCTGCGTTCCCAGCCCCCTCCTGAGGTTGTGGGTGGAGGAGTTGGTGCTGACTTTGAGATTGGGGGTGGGTGGGGGTGTCTCACGTCTGCATAACCCAGCTGGGCTCCTCCGCCAGTTCTGCTGAGGGGACTCTTCAGGCTGGGGCTCTGCTCACACCCTGCGGCAGCCCCACATCAGATGTGCCTTTGAACAGCAAGGACTGAGAGCTGTGTTTGGGTGTGCATTCTGCATCTCTCTTTCCTTTTCTCGTCTCCATCTCCATACTGCAGCTTCCCCAGGTGCCACCTCTGAGACTTGGCTCCCGCAAGGGAACAGCTTGCGGAGCCAGAGACTCCTGCCAGAGACACACAGGGGAGGGGTGAGGTGAGGGGTGAGGAGGCAGAACCTGGGGAGGATTAGGCTGCCCAACTTGGCACAGGGCATCTCTATAGAAGGTTTGTAAATGCTCCAAAGCCCCAAGTGTGGTAGTCACTAGGGAAACGCTGCTCGGGCCATCTCTTGGGGATGTTGGTGAGGAGCCCAGGTATGCAATACTTAAAGCACAGTGCTGTTCACTGAAAGAAAGGTTGGTGGTTCAAACCCATCAACTTCTTTGCAGGAGAAAAGTAAGGTAGTCTGCCTTTGTCAAGACGACAGTCTCTGCTTACAGATCCAGTAAGAGTCGGAGTTGATTCACTAGCGATGGGTTTGGGTTTTTTGTTGTTTTTTGTTTTTAGAGGCAGGAAATGGACTTTACAACCTGTGTATTGACCTTTGGTCCAGAAGCTGGAAAATGCAGTAACTGTGCTAACCAACATTGGCAAAGTACTTCTTAGGCCCCAGGCAGAGTCCCTGGGGGTGCACATGGCCACTGCGCTCCACTGCTGACTCAGAGGCCCCTCGGAGGAAAGGCCTGGAGACCTTCAGAGAACTTGGCTGTTGCAGATCCTGGGGAGCACAGTTCCACTCTGATGCACATGTAGTTCTCCCAAATGCGAGCAGGTTGCAGAGTGATGATTGGGTTTGGTTTCATGTACCAGGCGCTGGGTTCAGTGTCTGTGAACATCCTACATCCTTTAATCTTCAGACCCACCCTCCCAGACCAGTGCTGTCATTGCCCCATGTGCTAGAGGGTGAGAGTGGTACCGCGGAGCTCACGGATCTCATACACAGCTTGCGTGTAGGCTTATTCACGTGCATGCCATTGTACAAAGATTTCATGGCAGGCCCCTGCTGAAGAGCTGCAAAGAAGGAGGGATTGTCGTCTGCACAGCACCTACAGATCTTTGCCGGAGGCACCCCAGGGGCCCGAGACGGAGTCCTTGTTCTCCCCAGGGCTCGGGAGGGGTGGCAGAGCCAATGGCGAACCGGCACCTCTCTGAAGTCTCCCATTTTATCCTAAGCATTCATGCAAATTTGGCATTTGCCTTGGTGACACGGGTGTTTTGAAATGAAAACACGGTTTTGAATGATTTAGCATGGCATCTAACGGGGCTCCAGGAAGCTGTGTCAGATGGACCCTGTGGCCACCAGTGTCCAGGATGCTGACTAGTACTTAGCCCTGGGGCAGTTTGTCCCTGGAGATGTGTTGGAGACTTGGAGACCTTCTGGGGCAGGTAGCAGCCTTTTTTCCATTTTACACATGAGGGTCTAGGTCAGAGGGGACTGCGCTCTTGGCTGTTGGTATTGTCCATATTGGAGCCCTGAGGCGTCCAATACCGTGGTGCAGTGGGTTAAGCACTTGGCTGCTAACTGAAAGGTCAGCGGTTCTAACCCACCCATTGCTCTATGGGCGAAAGCTGTGGTAGTCTGCTTCCACAGGGGTCTGCCCAGTTCTCTGGGGTCCATATGGAGTTCTGAGCTGCTTCCCCACTGCCATGCCCGGCGATCCCACAAGGCCATTTACTAGCAGCTTGAGTAGGGGGTGTTCTTGACCAGAGTTTGGGCACGCAGTCTCTGCGTCCTCCTCCCCGCCTCCCCAAGTCTCATGTGGAGTAGAGAGCATTAAGGGGAGGAAGGAGTGGGTGTTAGGTTTGACTCCCACTTCTCTCGCTTTAAGAGTTTTGGCTGTGTGCCCAAAAGTGCGTTTTCTTAGCCTCCGTTTGCGCCTCTCTTGGATGGGGAGGTGGTGCAGTGCTGATGAAACTTCCCTGTTCTCATGTGTGTCCCAGCAGCTGCATGCTTGACCAGAGACTTCTCCAATTGTGTGACCTGGGTCCTCACTCTGTGGGTGGGCTGATGGACCAGCTTTCTCCCCTGAGTCCCAGGCTTAGACTTATTGCCCCTCAGAGATGGTGGGTGATTCCCGTGTGCACTCAGCCCACACCCCCAGCCTGGGAAAACAGAGCCTCTCCCATGTCGTCTTTCATCAAGTGTCCACACTGGGAACCCATGGGAGTCCTGGAGGATTCTAGAAAGGACTCTTTTGAGGTCATATCCGGGGTCGAATCCTACTACCCTGCATCCTGTTGAACTTCAACATCTGGCATGGCTGGTGGCCCCTTCCCTGTGGACCTGGGCAGCCTCAAGGCCCTGTGTGCTCAGATCACTTAGGTCCAAGGTGATTTCTATTTGCTGACTTTCTCCTCCTTGGTCTACCAGGCCACTGGTACCTGAGACAGGTATGTCCAGGGGTAAGTGGAGGGACGTGCCATCCAGCCCCTTGTCTATTTGTGTAGGTATGTGAATACACCCAAGGGCCTGAATCTCCCTGCTGTCTATAAATGGGATCACGGTCTTAAAAAAATTTTTGATATGAATCAATGTGTTGTCCTGGTGGTGAGCTGTGGGCTAATGCACTGGACTGCAAAGTTGGTTTGAACTGCAAGGTCGGCAGTTTAAGCTCACTAGTCGCTCTTCGGAAACCCTATACAGGGTCGTTGTGAGTCAGAACTGACTCAACATCACTTAACAACAACAACAACAACGTGTTGTAAACATCTTTTTTATTTAGGTGCAGATAAATCAACACATGTACATATAGGAAGGAACCCTGGTGGCACAGCGGTTAAGCACTTGATAGTTAACTGAAAGATTGGCAGTTGAAACCCAACAGCCACTTTGAGGTTGTTCTGAGTTGAAGTTGACTAGATGATGAATGGACATTTTTGGTTTATGGTGGTGGTTGTGTGCCACCATGTTAGTTACGACTCACAGGGACCCTTTCGAGGGTTTCCAAGGTTTTAGATCTTTACAAGAGCAAAAAGCTTCATCTTTCTCCTGAGAGTAACTGGAAGATTTGAACTGCCGACCTTGGCATTAGCAGTCAACTTGTGATCCATTACACTCCCAGGGTCTTTTTTCGTTTTTTTCCCCCCGGTTTATATATGAGCACCTGATGTGGTACTGTAGGATAAAGTACTGGACAGCAAGGTCAGTTTGAACCACACGGTTGGTGGTTCAAGCTCACCAGCTGCTCGGAAACCTTATACAGGGTCTCTTTGAGCAAGAGCTGACTCCACAGCGCTTAACAACAATAACAACATATGAGAGTAAGTTAAAAAGTAGTGTTACTAGGGTTTCGGAGCTCTGGTAGCATTGTTGTTGTTATGTGTCGTCGTGTTGGTTCCGACCCATAGCGACCCTGTACAGGGTTTCCGAGGCTGTAAATCTTTACGGGAGCAGAAAGCCTCATCTTTCTCCTGGGGAACAGCTGGTAGTTTCGAACTGCTGTCCGTGAGCGTAGTGGTTACGAATCGGGCTGCGAACCCCAAGGTCAGCAGTTCCAAACTACCAGCTGCTCCGTGGGAGAAAGATGAGGCTTTCTGCTCCTGTAAAGATTTACAGCCTCGGAACCCTGTACAGGGTCGCTATGGGTCGGAACCGACTCCACAGAGTTTAACAACAACAGGAGTGCTCTTGAAGTCACAGTGTGGCTCTGTGGGATAATGCACTGGACTGAAACGTTGGTTTGAACCATAAGGTCAGTGGTTCAAACTCACCACCTGCTCCTCAGAAACCCTATACAGGGTCGCTATGAGTCAGAACCAACTCAACAACACTTAACCACAACAAGGATCACTCCTGAGTGTGTAAGGCTCAGCCAGCTTGTGTGTACCTTCCCATGGCCAGCCTGGGCCGCCCTTCCCATGGCCTGCTCTTAGGGCAGCCCCCGAGCCCCTTCATGTCAGTGCCCACCTCTCAATTCTCAAGGCCAAGGGGAGCACTGAACTTGGGCCTGACCTCCTGGTTGGTTGCCCATTTGAGTTCTTTAGTCTGCAGGGCCACCGCCTGGTGTCAGGCGCTGGACTGGTGCTGGGGAGCCTTCTCGTACTCAGAGGTTGAAATCAATAGACAAACATTAGGTTCTGAAATATGCTTGGGGCTAAATTTTAGAAGACACGGATAAAGGTCATCCAGGGTGAGGTTCCATCTGCCTTCTTCTGAGGTTCCAGAGCTCAGGCTGGTCGCAAGAGCCCTGGTGGCACAACTGGGAACTCAGAGGTTGGTGGTTCAGACCCACCTGGCAACACTGTGAAGAAAAATCTGGCAATCTGCTCCCATAAAGGTCACAGCCAAGAAAACCCCATGGGGGAAGTTCTACCCTGTCACATGGGTTCTCTAGGAGTCAGGATCCATTCAACAGCGCCCCAAACCTGTATGGCATTTATTCATTCAGTCATAGCACGTTTTTATTGAGGCCCTACTATGTGATGGACGGAGCTCTGGTAGCATACTAGATTATGAGCTGGACTGCTAACCGCAAGGTCACCAGTTCGAATCATCCACAGGAGGAAGAGGCGGCTTTCTGCTCTTATAAAGATGTGCAGCTGCAGAGATCCTGTAAGGGGTCGCCGTGAGTCGGAACCACACAGCCACCAACAGTGAATGTTAGGGAGTTTCTTAAACAAATAGGATCTCTGCTCTCACAGCCTGAACATTGTAGAGTTGAAAGTGACAAGTAAACCCCTGAGGTCACTTCAGGTGGTGGTGTGACTCTAGAATGAAGACGGACTGGTTAAAGGGCCTGCGGGTTCTCTGCAGCCAGGAGGCCAGTGAGGACCTCTCTGAGGAGTTTTGAGCTGAGACCTGAAGAGAGAGAATAGGGAAAACCACTGCAAGATAGAGCAAAGGGCCTGAGGCAGGAATGCGCTTGACTGGTTTCTCAAATATTTAGTTAGGAATGACTCCATAATTTCCAAAGGGCAGAATTTGTGTGTGTGGGAGGTACAGATGAATGACACTCTCTTTCCTCTTTTCGATGTGGCCCAGGCTCTGCCAGATGGTTGTGGGTGACTTCCAGACTCAGTCTCCACACCTGTTAAATGGGTACATTGCAATTTGTTCCTCAAGCTCTCAGTTATTATTGCTATAAAAGGGCAATTCCAGGGCCCCCGCAGAGAGGCTGTTTGGGACTAGAGTGTTCCTTGGCTGGATTTGGAAGGAAGCAGCTACCCCCACTAGGTATGTGACTCCTTGATGTCTGGGTTTTGCAGATTAGCAAGTAGCTCTGATGCAGGGTTGTGGGAGGCTGGGCGGTAGGCAGGGGCTCTGCTTCTTTCAGGCCCTTTTCCCTCATCCCCTCAGAGTCGGGGTGCAGAGCACTCCTCTGGAATCACAGCTGAGGGGTTCCCTTAAGTTCTGCTTCTCATCTCCCTGGCCTCAGTGTACCAGTCTATAACATGAGGACATTCCTTGGAGGGTTGCTGAGCAATAAATGCTAGGCCGCATCAACACCCCCAGCTTGTAGGTGAGAAACTGGACTGTGCAAAACTGAAGGCTAGCCTGGCCCCCCGTGTCCCCATCTGTAACCCCGCGCAGGTTCACACTCTTGGCTTCCTGAGCCTGAGCAGCCTGAGTTGCCCCCACGTCCCCCTCCACCTCCAAGTGAAAAGTTGAAGATTCCTTGGAGACATTGCAGCCTCAGGCATAGCCTTGGGGCATCTGGGAGAAGAAGCCCCTAAAGACATCCGCAGGCCTGCTCTCCTCCCCAAACCCCCAAGCTGAAGAGCTTCTCATTGAAATGCAAATTCCAGGAGGGTTCTCAGGTGACAGAATGGGGGGTCGTGGGGGTGCTTCTGAAGAGGGGGACTGGCTAAGGGCCCCCTTCCTGTCTCCGGCCCTGCCTTCTGCATGTCTGGTGTTCTGCACTTGGGCTCCCACTGTCTGGGTGGGGCTGGGCCGCTAGCATGAGGACCACTGACCTCTAACCCCATCCTGTTCCAAACTGCAAACAGCCCCCACCCAACACCCCATCTACTTCCCCTTTTCCAGGCTTCTTTCAGCTCCTGTACCCCACCCCCTCTGCCCCAAGCAAACTAACAGCCTGAAGGGGCAGAAAGGGACGAACTGGGGGGTGGGGTGAGGTGGGGAGGGGAGAAAATCCTGCATCCCAGCATGAGAAGGCTACCCCCTCCTTAGCGCAGCCTCCCGGCTCCCCCAGGGGCTCTCAGATGTTGGCAGATGGCAGAACTGAATCTGCTGAGGCTTGGCTCCAAAAAAGGAAAGTTGAACAGAAAAAAAAGTAAAACTCCAACATCTTAAGGGGAAAAGCGGCCTCAGAAGGGAGTGAGGTTCCAGGCCTGGGGCAGCCCAGTGCCCTCTGGTGTTTCATAGGGGAGGCTGGGGAGTGGGCAGGATAGGTCTGTAGTCAGGATGGCGGTTCCTGTGTGGACGTATGCTTCCTATAACCCTCGGGACATGGCGTGTGTGTTTCTGGATGGGTGTCCATATGTGTTAGGTCACAGGTTTGCACTGGGAGTTTGTGCATTTGTGTGACAGAATGTCCCCAAATGGGAGTCAGCCTACAGTGATAGTTCAGACTCCCCACACATGAAACTGACATGCTTGTGCGTGCCTGTGTGTGCCCTCAGGGGTGCTGTGAACTTGGCGTGTGTCCCAACGTTTGTTTGCGCGTGATCTTGTCCCAGGCTACCCTCGTGTCTTGGGAGTAGGGGTATGTATGTGTTTTGAGTTTTCGATGGCGTTCATCCTTTCGGGAGAGCTCGGCAGTCTGTCGGGAGGCTGTGGCCCAGAGTGTCAGCATCCTCCCCGGGGGGCGTCCTCAAGGCCCTATATACAGGTGACTCTCATGCCTCTCCCTCCCCCTCCCCCCCAGCCACTCTGGAGTTATAAATTAATAGCTGAAATGCGATTCCAGTAAAGTATCTGGGCCTAGGAAGAAGAGGGGGGTGAGAAAGCCCACAGGAGGAGGCAGGAGGAAGGATAGGGAAGCGCTTTCACCTCCCTCCTCCCTTCCAAGAGCTGCCAAAAAGAAAGTCGGCGCCGCGTCCCAGTGCGTGTGTGTGGCTGCGAGCGCGCGCGCTCATGGGTGCGCGCCAGGCTGGGGAGGGGGCGCAGGTGGCGCGGGCCCTTTAAGGCGCCCGAGGGGGCCGGGCCGGGGCGCGTCGGTGCGGGCGGGGAGCGTGAGGGAGGCTGAGCCAC
>NW_006408596.1:426110-460791 GCF_000296735.1 Chrysochloris asiatica
CCCATTTTGGGTAGCCAGTGTCCAAGTTGCCCATCCCTGTCTACTCTGTGTGTGGAGGGGGTGGGAATGATCCTCGCTGTAAAGATTTGTTCCCTCTTTTGAGCTACTGCATCCATAGGTGTAGGTCAAGTTCATCAAATTGTGTCAGGTTACTCTTTTTTCCCTCTTCTTTCTTCTAGTTGAGCTCTGATCATCCAGCTATTGAAGCCAGGTCAAGTGGGTTATTAACTGCAAATGGGTATTACCTCTCTGGTTTTGACCGCTCTGAGAGTCAGTCTCCACATCCATGAAATGGGGTCAGGAGGCACCCACCTGGAAGGGCTCTGATCACTGCGATACCTGCTGTTGTATTGTTGGGTGTGCTTTTCATCGTGGCTCCCCAGAAAGCTGCACCTCCAGGCACAGGAAGGACCCCAGGGCAGGGGAAGAAGGTGGGCTTGCTATACTCTGACCCCCTTAGGTCCTGGGTGGGGGGTTGGTAAGCCTGGGGCAGGGGGGTGGTCTTCATCAGCACGGGCTGTTGTATCACAGGGTCCTCGCTCCTGTTGGAGTGTTGTCCAGGATGGGCTGTGGGTCCCACTTAGATGGGTTATGTCGTTTGCCACTTCCTCAGCCCCCATGAACCTGAGCCTACCCTGCCTGTGGTCCTGGGTCCCCTCTGCTGGCCCGCAGCCCCTCCCTCAGTGCCATCCACCAGGCCCTGGGCTCCTCTTCAGGGTCCCCCTCCTTGGCCTCCCAGCGGCCGCCTCCTGGGCGGGTGGGAATTGGAGACCTCAGGAACCCTCACTGATTGCTTCTTCTTTGGCTTCAAGAGCCTGGCCACAGGGCTGCAGCAGCTGTCAAGAAGGAAAACAAAACGTTCTGGTGGTTTCTAAATGGAGGGGCCTGGAGCCTGGCCACCTACCTTCCATGCTGGCTGTCTGGGCTACTTGCTGTCATAGTGAGGGGACCAGTGAGGGATACTGACCCCAAGGACAGGAGGGGCTCCTGTTTACTTCATACCCTTCCCAAACTTCAGCTTTGCCTGAAGCTCCAAATTCCAGCCTGCAGGGGTAGCTTCCAGAAGGCGTGCCTCCCCCAGGGCTCTTCAGTTCAGATGTTGGGAGAGCCTGCACAGGAGGCTGGGGAGGAGGCCCTTATCTCCTGCCTCTGCTCACTAAGGCCTGCCACCTCCAGGGGGCCCTCAGAGATTGGAGGTTCCTGCCAGCCTGATGCTGCTCTGGTTACTGGTTGGGTCAGCATGCCCCTTCTGTGCCCTCACCCAGGAAATCCAGCCCAGATGCTGCCTTCTCAAGGTCCCTCAGCCCCAGCTCGCCATGCTTTAGCCCTGTTAGCTGCTTCCAGCTGGCCCCACCCTCATCCAGACAGCTCTTCCCTGATCTCGGCATAGCTGACTGCCTCCTGACCTTCAGCCTGGGCTCTAGTGTCCTCCTTCCGCCAGACCCTCCTCCCCCCAGTCATTCATTACAGGTCCCCGCTGAGGTCTCGGGGGACACAGGCCACTGGCTCCACGTGCGCTGGGTAGGCAGATGAGCTGGCCCTGTGACTGGAGAGACCAGGGTGGAAGCTAAAGGAGGTGCTGTGTTGGTTCTGGGAGGTGGACTGGGTTTGGTGGTGGAGAGGAGGGTGCGCGTCTGCCTGGTAGATGTGGCTTGTTTGGGGGCCGGTGGGGAGAGATGGACTCTACCTGTAGACTACACCCCTGGTGTTTAGGGAGAGACCACCAGGCTGGCTCTTGTCTGAGCCTCTGGTAGCATGTGCTGTAGGGAGCTGGCCTTGGAGGCTCCTGAGAGCTGGGCCGGGCCGCCATGGAGCTGTGCCCAAGCCCTCCCTGTCTCCAGCCCTCCCGCAGGGGCCCGGCTCTGGAGCTGCCACAGATGGCACGACTGCATACCAATTCCAAGGCCGCTTGGTGAATAAAACCCCAAAACCTCAAACAACTGAAAAGAAAAGGGCAGGAAAGAAGCGGCCTGTTTGTTCTCTAGAAGCTGCCTACAGCTGTTCCTTCAGGTCCCTGTGGGGTCTGGAAAGGCCTGCGGGGGGGAGTGGGGGGTCGGCATGGGAGGGGACCCTGGCTATGAGCCCCAAGAGAGAGGGAGGAGTGGGTGCCCGACTCACGCTCACACTGACACAACAAGCGCATCACATCTTGATGAAGTTACTATTACTATCTTTGTTCCCATTTTAAAGATGACGCTGATTTCAAAGCTAGGAAGGGTTGGAGTCAAGGTTTGAACCCAGGGAGCTTTGCACATAGGTCCCTCCGGTGTCTGTGACGGTCTACAGCTCCATTCCTCTAGCCTTCAGCCCTTGGGTCTGGCCTTTAGGACCCGCCTGAGACTGAGATACCAGGGAGTGGCTGGGCCTTGGAGACAACTTGGGGGAATGAGCCCATTTTCCAAATGGAAAGACTGAGCTGTGGGAGAGCTTGGGACCCCATCGGTGCTTTCCCACTGTGGTGGCAGTGGTGGTTATGTGCCGTGGAGTCGGTTCCAACTCATAGCGACCCTGTACAGGGTTTCCGAGGCTGTAAATCTTTACGGGAGCAGACAGCCTCATCTTCTGTGGAACAGCTGGTAGTTTCGAACTGCTCTCCCTGAGGTTTGCAGCCCGATTCGTAACCACTATACTACCAGAGCTATATACTGTACTACTACTGTTTTTATTCTTTTTTTTTTTACACTAAAGGTGCATAGCTAGATGTGTGCAGATTAAAGAATAAGTATCCAAGGGTGCCGTGTAGCCACACAATTCCTTTTCCCCAGAGGAGATCATCCTAACTTTTGAAGGAGTGGTATTTTTCGAGTTACAGGTTGACTATTTCCTAAGCTTCTCTGCAGGTGCCTGTTGCCTCTGACCTTTCTGAGAAAGGTGCAGCGGCGTCGCCCAAAGCTTATCTTTTGAGTCTACTTTGTAGACTCCGTATTCTGCGTCTGAGATTTTTCCATTAGGTTCTATAAGAAAGTACCACCAACCATCACTTCCCCTAGCCCTCTCTGCTGCTTAACTGGGGTCGCTAAGTCATTGCAGCGGCCAAACAGAACTCAGACACCATACTCATGGTTACGGCCTTACTAGAGACATCACCAGGTTATAATTCATGGTTAGTGCTCATGGTCCAGGGGTTCCAACCAGGACAGACCTCTAGTCTGTCTGGGCAGTCAACAGCCTGAAGGCCCTTAGCTCTGGCTCCCCTTCTCCATTAAGTGCCTGGGGGCACCCCACTCACCCAGCAAGTCTCCTACCAGAGTCGCTCAGCTTTACTCGCTCTGAGGGCTGGGAAGTCCACTACTCTGTCTCCTGAGCTGTTTTTTTTTTTAAATTATTTTTTAAAAAACTTATTATTGGGACTTGAGGGAAGGTTAACAGACAAGATCATCAGCTTTGCGTTCAACAGATTAGGCGCTTTTTTTCATCTCAGTGATTTCATTCCCCTCCCTGCAACTGCTATCCTCCTTCTTCCCTTTAACATTTTTATAATTCACAAATGAGCAATGCAAAAATATGTGATGTACACATATGAAACACAAACTATATATTCATTTAAATGTCCTAAGGGCACATTCTGCAAACCAGCTTCGTGCTCTGGTTCTTGGTTCTGATACGCCTCTGGAGTTACAGCTTTCTGTCCTTGGGTCGAGGAGGTTCAGTGTGCAGGGACTTGCTCCACTTTAGGCTTTTTGATGGCAGTGAGGTCCCCGTCCCACTTCTGAGATGGCTCATTTTATACCCAGCAGTTTTATCAAATTGATCAATCACAATTTACCCTGTTAACATGCACAACGGAATCATGAAATCCATCAGCATCTTCCCCCACTGTTTCCCACCCAGACTCATCAGGAAAAAGGCGTCTGGTGGGACTTTGCAAAGATACGATTAGAAGAAGAATCTGCTAACCACAAGGTCAACAGTTCAAACCCACCAGCCAGTCCTTAGAAACCCTATATCATGTTGCTAGGAGTTAGAACTGACTTGATGGCACTTATTAACAACCTGGCTAAATGATTCACTGAGGTACAGGCTCTCTGCAGCCGTGGTTGGTTCCTTTGCATTGCGCATCAGTGTTCCGGGATATGGGTGTACTGCCTGGATATGGGTTTATTTGGTTGTTTCCACTTTTTATTTTTATGAATAGTGCTGTTGTTCTATTATAATGAAAATAACAACACACATGTATGTTGAGTCTTTGTGGCCATGTAATTTTTTTTTTCTCTCTGAAATAATGTTAAGTGTTATTGTGTCACTTGTGACTCGTAGGAGCCCCTGTATAGGGTTCCTGAGCTGTAAACCTTTGCAGGAGCAGAAAGCCTCATTTTTGTCCTGTGGAGCAGCTGGTGGAATTGAACCGCCAACCTTGTGGTTCACAGTCCAGTACTTATCTTACAGCACCATTGCACTCCCCTTGGATTTATGAGGGGGTCTGCAAAAATGACGTGGAGACCATGTCGTACTTCTGGCTTCACAAGGGGGAAGGAGAAGCAAAGTTAAAATCAGCCTCTGCTCTGACACCAACCATCCCTTCCACAGTGCTGTCTGCTTCACATCTGGATTCGATAATCGGTTGCAATAGCCGCACGGCGCTTATAGCCAATACTCAGAATTAGGGTTTCATTTAAAGAAGTGCACAGGGTACCGCTCAGCATCAGAAACAACTCAGGATGCAGCAGTTCCCCATTCAGGAACACCTCTTCTATGCATATTGCAGACACGCCTCGCTTTTGTCTTTGGCCTCTCAGCCATGTGGCCCCCTCAGCCTCAGCCTGTGCCCTGCTCTGGGAAGTGTTACAAAGCTCCTTAGCCAGCCTGTAAATGACCAAGGAGCACATTCTACAAGTCAGCCTCCTGCCTGTAGGCGCTCAGCTTTACTCCTTCCCGGTAGCTGCTCGGTCTCCAAATCGCTACCTCAGCTGCTGCTTCTGTTGGCGCTGCGTTACCAGGTAGACATGTGGCACTCTGCTCACGGCTTTTCTTTTTTGGTGCTCCTGATTGTCTGTACCTGCTTCTGATACGGCTTTTTATAGACTTCAGTTGGATGGCAAAACTAACCATCCTGGCCTTAGAGCCCTTGACACCATATTTCCATGGCCCCTATTTGATGGGTGTTAAGAAGACTTTAAGTAGCTCTGGTAGTGTAATGGTTATGAATAGGGCTGCTAATCTCACAGTTAGCAGTTCGAAACTACCAGCTGCTCTGCGGGAGAAAGATGAGGCTTTCTGCTCCCATAAAGATTTATAGCCTCGGAAACCCTGTACAGGATTGCTATGAGTCAGAACGACTCCACGGCACATAAAAGAACAAGAAAGAAGACTTTGGATAGAAAGAGCATATGTTAATACCATAAGGAACCTTGGAAAAGTTCCTGCTAACTTATGGTATTAAAAGATCACGGAGTTTTCCCACAACTTTTTGAAGCCCCATGTGTATCTAGGAGTAGGATTTCTGGGTCATGTGTATGGTAGATGTGGGTTTAACTTTACATCCATAGCACGTCTTACTGTGCGTCGTTACTGTACTTGCAGATACCGCATTTTTACAAATGGAAGGTTTGTCGTGGCTCTGTGTCCAGGATGTCTTTCAATGACATTGTTTCAGCTGCGTGTATTCACTTCTTGTTTTTTTTGTGTTCCATTTTGGACATTTTTGCTATATTTCAAACTTTTTCATTATTCTGTTATTGTATACTTATACATGCACTGGAAATCCACTACCACCAAAAAAAAAAAAAAAATCACAAAACTTACTTTATTGCAGTGGCTTGGAGCCTGACCCCCAGTATCTCCAAGTTTTACCTGGTAAAACTTGGTAAGAAATTGCCAAACTGTTTTCCCGAGTAGTTGTGCCATTTGTATGCCCACCGGCAATGTGTGAGCCTTCCAGTTCCTCCACAGTCTCATCAGTTTGATGTTGCTGGTCCTGTTAAGTTTGCATTTCTCATTGGTCTGTGGGTCCGTGTGGTGCTGCGGGATAATGCACTCACTGAACCACACAATCGGTTTGAACCGCAGCGTTGGTGGTTCAAACTCACCAGCCGTTCCTGGGAAATCTTGTGCAGGGTTGTTGTGAGTCAGAAATCGCTAGACGGCACTTAACGACAGAAGTAGCCTGTTTAATAGCTTGAGGTTTTAAATTACACTTTCATGCTGGCTCATTATTGTCCAGCATCTTTCCATGGTGCTCCCTAGTCATTTGCTTATCCTTCTTTGTGAAGTGTCTTCCAGTTTTTTGCCATTTTTCTCTCTGTTTGACTGGCTTTTTCTTATTTATTTGTGGGGTATTCTTTACATATTTTGGAGATCGTGGGTGTGCGAACGGTGAACACACTGACCTACAACCAGAAAGGGTGTATAAAAAAAGGGCTGGCAGTGTGCTTCTGAAAAACCAGCCGTTGAAAACCCCACGAGTATGGTTCTACTCAGACACACATGGGGGGGTCCGTGAGTTGAAATTGACTTGATGACAGTTGATTTACTCTCATATATTTTCAATTGTTGTTGTTAAGTGTTACCGAGTGGTTCCAACTTACGGCTACCCTGTATGTGTAGGGTTTCTGAAGAGCGGCTGGTGGATTTGAACCATTGACTTTGTGGTTAGCAGTCTGGTGCTTATTTTACAGCGTCACACCAGGCCTCCAATTGTAGATACTAGTTTTCAGTGCATTATTTTTTAACATTGTGCGGTGACTCCGTTTGAAATTCTTAATGAGATTTTGTAGATAATCTTCTCAGATGTCAACTCACTCGCTTATTTATGAGGTCCTCTGTCAGTTTGGCACTGTAGGATAAGCATTGGACTGTTAACCACGAGGTTGGTGATTCAAACCTACCAGCCACTCCTTGAAACGCCTGTACAAGATTGTTATGTGTTAGAACCAACTTGCCACACGCAACAGCAAAACAACTGGCGTTTAAGGAACCTGGGTGGCACAGTGATTAAGGTTGTGCTGCGTATTTCAAGGTCCAGAGTTCAAATCCACCAGCTGCTACAAAAGCAAGATGCGGCAGTCAAGCTCCCATAAAGATTTGCGTTTTCAGAAACATTATAGGATACTTGTACTCTTATCCTGTAGGGTTGCTATAGGTTGGAATCGACTCAGAGGAAATGGGTTTGGTCTTCCTGGGCAGTTAGGGAGGAATTTCACCATGATGTTGAGATTGGGGTCCTGGACGGTTGGCTGGGTGTGAACTGCCCTGCATTATAATTCCAGCTTTAGATGTTACACTTATGGTTTGTGACCGACGTTTTTAACAGGGACTTTTTGCTCTGTGAGACATGTGTCCCTGGCAATCCCAGGTTGTCGGAGAATAATTTACTATGTGACCGGATGTGTAGAAGCTACGAGTCAGTAATGAGACTCCTGTTTTCTCCTGCAGGTCGCCGGCGTCTTCCAGGACACGGTGTCACAGGCTGCGGTTTCCGGTAGGTTCATGTCTACCCCTACACCAACCCCAACCCCCCTCCCCCTCCCCCCAGTGTCGTTGGCCCTTAGGGAATCAATGGTCTGATCCTGACCCTGGAAGATGGTTGGGATTTGCAAGGGAGCTGGGTCCCACCTTTCAGGTGTTGTGAGTGCTGGGCATGAGCTGGGAAGGTCTCATTACTGGCAAGGGATAGGCTGGGGTCCTTGGGATGGAATATCTCATGACCGAGAGCGTGTGGTGGTTTTCGGATGGTGTCTGAAAGCAGGCTCCCTCTCTGTTGAGGTGCATGGGCCCCTGTATTCCCACAGCGAGTGGGCCTGAAGGCTGGCAGGGTAACCACGGCGGGCCTGGATGTTTGGGTGGCGGGCACTGAAGGAGGTCTTCAGGCAGGAGCCCCATGGCTGTGTGATCACCGTCCCCAGGGAGGAGAGGCTGCCCGGGGTCTGTGCTGGGCTCTAGGCCTGTGACTTCACCTTTGTGTCCCCTCTGTTAATTGACATGGGACAGTAGCAACACCACCTTGAAGGGGGACGTCCCTTAGGGTAGGCATGTGTCTCGGAGCACTAGCACAGGCTGCTGAGGCCAGAGCGCCACGGGGAGGTGCCCATTTCAGCACCGATAGCAGTGATGTCACTTTGAGGACGAAGGTGCGCCTAGCCTAAGCCATGGTCATTTTCTCACAAGTGGACCAATAAGCAACGTCATGATAAACAGAGGAAAGATGGAAGTCATCAAGGGTTTCATTTCACTTGGATTCACAGACAACACCCATGGAAGCAGCAGTTAAGAACTCAAACTACCTTTTAAAAGTGATAAAGTGCAAAGGTGTCACTATGAGGACAAAGGTTCACCTGACCCAACCCATGGTATTTTCAGTGAAGAGGAGAATCACTCGACTGTGAATAAGGTCCGAGGTTTTAGCCCGCCAGTAGCTCCCTGGGAGAAAGATGAGACTTTCTGCTTCCACAAACATTTCACATCCCCGGAAACCCTTTACAGGGTTGCTATGAGTCTGAACCAACTCCACGGCATATAATAACAACATAATAATGCATGTGAGAGCTGGACAGTGAATAAGGGAGACCAGAGGAGAATCGATGCCTTTGAGTTATGGCGTTGGTGAAGAATATTGAGTGTACCATGGACTGCCAGAAAAACAAACAAATCTGCTTTGAATGAGGTACAGCTAGCTAGAATGCTCCCAAATAGTAAGGATACTGAAGCTTTGTCTCACATTCTTTGATCGTGTCAGGAGGGACTTGGAGAAGGACATCATTCTTGGTAAAGTGGAGGGTCAACAAAAAAGTGGAAGAGACCCTCAAAGAGATGGAATGACAGTGGGTTCAGATGTAACATTTGTTAGGATGGTGCAGGGCCGTGGGCTTATTGTGGGTCAGAACTTGCCTGACATCTCAACATAACAGTCACACTCTGCAAGAGGCTCCTCTTCTGTCGTTGACCATCTGGAGAAACTGAGGCAGGGACTGATCACCCACCCAAGTCTCCTGCTGGAAGCCGAGCTGGGACTTGGGCCCTTTTATGACCCTCCGAGACTGAGGCCTACCTTCTAGCAGGTAGACTGCAAGGACCCGCCCAGAGGATTCCTGCTCTGGGGACACCTGGTGGGGATGGGGTGGGGCAGGTGAGGTTCCTGGCTCCAGGGAAGACAGCCGGCAACCCCAGTGTAGATCCACATGGTGGGTATAGACCCCGAGGTGGGGTTTGATCTTATATGAGGATTAGCCCAGAGAAGTAGAGTGCTTCCGAACAGGGCTGCTGGGGTGAACTCTATCCTGCAAGTCCCCCAGCCCGTGCCTCACTGTCCCCATTTGTACAGCGGGGAAGTGGTGTCCGAGGGAGCTTGTGATGCATTGCAGTGAACGGGCTGGCGCTGTGGTCCCGGAGCTTTGGCACCTCTGCAGTACAAGCAACTGCGGGACCTGACAAAGAGACAATCCATCATCGCAGCCCTTAGCCCCATGCCCTGGACCTCTCCCCAGAGCTGTGGGGATGGCCTGGCTGATGCAGGTCTGGGACACGCATGTCTCTAGAGGCCCTTGTGAGGGGGACCCTGCTTCCCATCTGAAATTTGGGAAGAGGGTACCCCTAGGGTAGGTGTGGCTGGGGATGGGGTGGGCGGATGGAGCAGATGCTGGTTGTGTTGAGAGGCCCAAGGGTGCTGCCTCTTGTGTGGGTAGCTTCCACCCACCTTAGCCCTGGGAGGGTTGTCCGGGCACTTAGCAGGCTATGAGTGTTTCTCCTTACACCTTACTGACTGAGGTGGTCTTGGGGAGGGGCTGAATGTTTCCCTGAAGGATAGGAGCTTGGCCCTTTCTGCTCCTTGGACTGCCAGTCACCCATGGTCCCCCTCACTGCCCACAGGGACAGGACTGAGCTCCTGAAACCCCATTTTGCAGAGGGGGTAAACTGAGGTGGGAAGTGGGACCTTGGCAGTTGTACCACGTGCCCTCCTGCAGGCCTCGCAGTGCCCCTCTCGGAGCCTTGGTTTCCCCGTGAGGATGGGGTGTGATGGGGTGAGTGGTGGGCTGTGCTGAGCCGTCTTGGGAGACTTCATTCTTTTCCCATCTGTAAGAATAGGTAGGGCAGCAGTGATTTCTAAAGCGCTTCCTGGGAGCGGAGCCCTCTGGGCTTTGGAGATGGAGCTGTGGACACAAGGGACCAGCGCCCTGCCCTCATGGGACACAGCTAACCAACAAGAGTAAAGGAGCTTCACGGAGCTTTATTTGGGGGCATGGAATGAAGCATAGAAGGTGAGGGGTGTGGGGACCAGGGTGACCAGTCAGGGAAGGGGCAGGTGGGAGCAGCCGCACAGGGATCTGGGGGAAGGGAGCAAACAGCCCATGCAAACGCCCTGAGGTGGTACCAGTTGGGCCTCTTGGTTTGCGGGATTCAGAGGTGGTTTCCTCAGGGGCCCTGGTGGCACAATGGGTTAAGCGCTTAGGCACTAACTGAAAGGTTGGTGATTCGAACCTAACATCCGCTCTATGGGAGAAAGATGAAGCTGTCTGTTTCTATAAAGATCAGAAATCTTGAAGCCTTGTGGGACATTTCTACCCAGTCCTCTAGAGGTAGGCTGTTTCTACCCTGCCCTCTAGGGTCACTGTGAGTTTGGAATCCATTTGACTGCAGTGGTTTGGTGGTCCAGCAGGTTAAGTGTGGGGCTGCTGTAACTCGTCCGTCACCCTACGGGAGGAAGATGAGGGGCCTGCTTCACTACAGATTGGCAGCCTTGGGAACCCTGTGGAGCGAATGGTTCCCTCCTGCCTTCTAAGGTCTCTATAAGCTGGAATCAACTGGACAGCAGTGAGTTTGTTTTTCTGGACAGTTATGTCAGAGTTTGGCAGCAATGTTGAGATAGGGGACCTGGACCCTTGGACCCTTTGAGGCCCCAGCTCTGTCACTGTCTGCCTGTTGGACCTCGCTTGCTTGGCTTTCGCTCTCTGTCAGTGTGATCATTTCAGGTTTCCCTTGAGGGAGGTCACTTCTCCTTTGTTTCCCCAACCTTTGCCCTCCTGATCCCCCATAGGTAGGGAGATAAGGACAGCCCTATAGGTGCCCCTGCCCCCAGCCTGAAGACAGGGCTGTATGGGCTACCCACTGGGGGGTGGCCCCCATCTCAGGCCTGCTCAGCAAGGGTGCCTTTGAAGTTGGAAGACAGGCTGCCGCCTGGGGTGCTTTCCCGCCCCCACCCCCCACAACCGCCTCTTGGTCCTCCATCAATCCGAATCACGGCCTAATGGGAGCCTTCCTCCCTGGCTGAGTTATCTGCTTGTCATGCCAGTGGCTCACCCGAGGACGATAAAAGGGCTTTTTGTCTGCAAGCACTTAGCTTCCTCCGCTGGGCCGATCCATCATGTCTGATGGGGGAGGGAGGCAGACAGACAGGGGAGGGGTGGAGGGGGCACTTCCGCTCCCCCCCTCCCCCAGGAAGCCTCGGTCATGCTCCTAGGAGCCCCTTGGTGGGACCCAAATAGTTCCTTGGCCCTAGGACCAGGCGGCCTGGGAGGTAACCCCGGAGCAGCTGCTGGGAGCTAACAGCCATGCATGTGCTCTGAGTACCCCACCCTTGGAAGGCACCCTGAGCCCAGGACCCCAAGCCTGGCTAGCTGGCAGCTCTGGGGGATGGGGGTGGGGTGGGAGGAGATCTTTCTGGAATCTTCCATCTGGAGAGTTCTGTTGGAGCTGGAGATGGCATGGATCGGGAGGCGGGTGGAATGGGAAACCTGCATTTCTGACAAGGAAGGTCAAGACTGGTGTGGTGCTGTACGATCAGCACTGGACTGGGAACCATAAGGTCGGCAGTTCAAACCCACTAGTTGCTCCTGGGAAACGCTATACAGGGTTGTTATGAGTCAGAACTGACTTAACAGTAATAACAACAAGGGTCATGAGGGGTGAAAGGTGAGATTGGCAGGGGACAGGGACACAAGATGCTGGGTTAACTGCAGGAAGTAGCTGCAGAGCCCACATAGTGGACATCGTAACCCTTCTGAGTGCGCGCCGAGAATTCTTGAGTTTCACCAGCAATCCCATTGTCATCTCCATTCTACAGATGGGGACACTGAGGCGTGGGGAGGTGAGGGTGCGGTAAGGATTTGAACCCAGGAGTCTGCCTCTACTGACCTAACGAAGGTGCTCTGAAGGAGTGGGCTTGGGCTCCGCTGCTCAGCCGGGTCTACGTGAGCAGAGGGAGCCAATCTGGGACTTGATTCTGGAATCTTGGCCTGGGAGGTGTGTGCTCCCAGTGAGCTGTTGGGGTGAGCAGTGGGGTGTGGAGGGAGAAGCACCTTGCAAGCAGCCGATGCTGGGTAGGGGTATATCGGGGGGTGGGGGGTAAGGCTTCAGGGGCCTGCTCAACAGCGTTGCACCCCACTGAGACTGTGGGTTCTGCTGGGCCACTCTCAGGGCAGAGAGCAGCTGGGTGCGTCCCCCTCCCTCTACCTCACAGCCCTGGATGCTCAGCCTACCCCGCTTCCAGAGCTGTGCACCCCTCTCCTTCATTCATCTCCCCTCCTCCCCTCTCTCCCCACAAGCCACCCTCAAATGACAGCAATTAACGGGGCCTCTGATGGTGGGGCTGGGAAGCTGACAGTTGTGCATGTCTGCCTGAGGCTCTGACGTTAATCACACCCCGGGGACTTGGGGACCCCCACCGAGGCTCGCAGACTGGCTGTCTGCCCTCTCCACACTTCACAAGATAGCAGGGCTGTCTGGGGTGAGCAGGTCCAGGACCCTCAGCCCTACGTGCTTTATTAGTATCTTTCATCTGCAGGTAGGGTCGCTGGAAACTCATGTTTTAAGCTCTGGGGTGACCCTTGCCCTGTACCAGTTAGTGTATGTGGATGGCTGGAGCTTCTAGGGTCTCCTGGTCCGCCGCCCCCATGTCCACTCCACAGGGCTCTTCTGGGTAGAACCAGGGACAGAGGGCATCAGCTAAATGCTGGAGTCCTGCGTGCCCCCCTGACCAGATGTCTGGTGCACATGTGGGAGCCTGGAAGCCTGGCCGGGTCCTGTCTACACTGAGCTGCGTGCTGCTCAGTTTATTGCTTTGCAGAGCAACATTGAGGCGCCTGCTGTATACCAGGACTTGGGGCTAGTACTATGACCTCAACTGTTTTTTTTCTCATAACAATTCTCCTAGGAATGAGGAATGTGCTTATCATAGCCCTGTCCCTACAGATGGGGAAACTGAGGCAAAGCAGGTAGCTCTAAATGACTCAGGAAGAGTCACGTTCGAATTTAATCCACACCTGTCTCAACCAGTGCCAGGTGTCTGCAAATTGGGGACTTTTGGGAAACTTGAGGGGCAGTTAGGAGGCTAGGAGGCCTGCCCCAGAGGGGGATGTGGTTTTAGATACTTGGAGAGGAGGTTGTGACCCTCACACATAAGCAGGCTTTCCTGCTAAGCTTTAAGAAACTGTCAAAGCAAGGTGTTAAAAAAAGGGGCCCCACCAGTTGCCATAGAGGCAGTTCTCGCACATGGTGCCCCTCCTCCCTTGTTGGGGTGGGAGTGTGTGATCCAGGGTGTTTACAGAGTGAGCGAAGGTTCACAGACAAGATCATTAGCTTTACATTCAACAAATCATACACTTCGTTTCATCTCAATGATTACAATCCTCTCCTCATTCAATGGCTGGTTTTCCAGAAATAGATTACCAGAACTTTCTTCCGGGTGCCGCTAGTAGATTCGAACCACCAAAATTTTAGTTAGCAGGCATGCACGTTAACCATTTGCACCACCCAGGGACAAGTGAGGTGCAGCCAAACGATTGAGATTACTCATCTTAAGGGTTCAGTCCCATGAATAGTGACAAATAATCAACGTTTCTTTATTCACCACTATAGTCAGGATTTAGAATGTTTCCCATCACCCCCAAAAGTTCCCCTTCAGTCGCTTTGCAATAAAATCCCCACTTCCCACGAAAAGCAGCCACTGTAGAAATCATGGCAGGTTCTAGACTTTAATGTGGAGGCATCCCATCACACGGCTCTGCATACTTGGGGTCTTGTTTCTGTCAGTGCCTGTGAAAGCCAAGTTGTTTGTTTTCCTTGCTGAGTGGTATTCTGTTGTGCAGTGAACCACATTTTCTTCATCTGTTCATCAGTTGATGGCCATCTTGGTTGTTTTCACCTGTAGGGTATGTAAGCATGAACACTGGAGGTCAAGTCTCTATCTGAGTCTCTACTTTCCAGTCTTTGGGAAAAGGAATCTTCCCAGGGGTGGAGTTACTGGGTCAGGCGGCGCGCCTTTCTGTTTAACCTTTTGAGGACCCACCAGGCCTCTGTCTGAGACAGCCCCCACCATTTTGTATTCTTTGCAGCAGCAGATGAGGGTTCCAGTTTCTCCACATTCTCACAACACCTGTTTTCTTTTTCTCTGTTTGAATTCTCGCCATCCAAGTGGGAGTGTTGTGTGGGTGTTCTTCTAATCGCTCCCATTTTACAGATGAGGGAACTGAGGCTCAGAGAGGTCAGGTGACTGGAAGGGACATCCGTCCTGAAAGTACTGGTCCCACTTGATGTAGCAGGGGGTTTGCTGGTGGCCGGGCTGGACTGCTGTGTGGTCTCTACAGACCTTCTGGGGAGCTCTTTTGGGGTGAAGCAGTAACGTGTCAGTGACAAGCCCAGAAGTGGAGGAGGGTGGGGCGTCCCCATCCTGTACCCCCTTCCCCGCCCAAGGAGTGTCAGCTGAGATGGCTTTTCAGGGAAGGAGGCCCGTAAATTCAATAAGCAGCCCCATAAATAAATAAGTAATGAAGTTAGTGGGATGTTTAATTACATCAAATTCATAATTATGGATGGATGCTTGCCCGATAATTGCGCTTGTTTTTAATCTTCGCCTCTGACATGTGTCTCCTTCCATCTGATAGTAGTCCCTGCCCCCATCGCAGGCGGGCAGGAAGGGAGCTGTCTGCCAGCATTCTCAGGGTCCTCACTGGTCACCGTCCTGGGGGCCTAGGCATCTGGGCTGGCTTGTTTATATCCTTTGCTGGGTTTCCCAGCTTACTTGTGGTTGGTAGTAAACAATGCTGCCGACAATAATAGCATCAAGGTCTGTACTAGTAATGTGGTTGTGTTTTCTTGTTCACTTCTGATGAGTTGGCCACTGACTCAGGGTGACCTTGTTCACAAGGGAAGGAAGGGCCACTCGGTTCTGGGCCATTCCCAGAATCGTTTGTGGATCAGACCATTGCGATCCATTGGCTTTTCTTTGGCTGATTTTCAAAAGCGTACCTCCAGGCCTTTTTTTCCTAGTCTGTCTCAGGAAACTCTGCTGAAACCTGTTGAACATCCCAGCAGCACAAGAGGCTGTCCACTGACAGACAGGTGGTGGCTCTGCATGGGATGCACTGTCCGGGAATTGAACCCAGAAGTCCTTGTGAAGCAGGGGTCATTAATATCCCCCATTTTACAGATGAGGAAGTGGAGGCACAGAGGCGGAAGGTGACTTTGTGAAAGAGCTGGTACCTGCTCCACATTGGGTGCCATGCTTAATGCCTTATGCGCCTGTCCTCCACGCCTCAGCACCATCCCTCGTGGGAGTCACCAATTCAGGGGACCCTGAGGCCCCAAGAGGTTGAAGTGTTGAAAAGCTATGTTGTCCTTTTTTGGGACCGCTGCAGCTTGCAGTGGAAAGGGTCCTGAATTGTACCACAAGATTGTGTCTCTCTTAAGACAAAGGATGCCCCTTTGTTGCAGTGAAAGCCTTTCAGGTCTTTGGAGAACTCTCCAGTTTCTGGATGGGGTCACCTTGACAACGGTCACTTGGCAGATCACACCGGAACTTGAGGGGCAGTGACTACATGCTCATGGAAGCGAAAGAGCTCAGAAAAGGAGGTGGGGGCGGGGGTACTGGTTGCCCAACTCCAAGAATGCTGTGCGTCACCACCAAACTGCATGTGGAAGCTTGAATTGATGTGCTTTGCTGTGTATTCCCTCAACAACAACAGCTGCTTTCTGGATCTTCACTTTCTCTTCCTGGGGTCCCAATTCTCTGGCTTGTCCTGCATAGGGTCCTATGCTAATTATCACTAGACCCATTTTATAGATGCAGAAATTGAGGCTCAGAGAAGTACAGGGACTGGATTGAGGGGTTCTGACATATTCCGAGAAGGAAGGGGCCACCTCAGATTCCGAGAGTGAGAGGGACTTATCCTCCGAGAGAAGGGAGTTGTGTGTGCATGGCTGGTTTGGGGTCCTCGCCACGCTGGCTGTTGGTCTGTCCATCCAGTGGGCACTGGAGGTCAGCTGTGCTCCCTTTAGGTGCATGTGGCATAACTAGAATGTTCTGGGTAAGGGAGGCAGCAAAGAAGGCTTGGGTACTTGAGGGGACAGTCTTGGTGCTCATGAACAAACTGTGCGTACCCCTGAAGACTCTATGCCTGTTCCCCTCTCGGGACCTCCATGTTGGCCGACCCCCAGACCTTGTGTAAGGAGTGTGGGGCCTGAGTCTCTGGGGTTCCTGAACCAGGGAGCTGCTCCCTCTGGACACCATTTGTCCTCTGAGGTATGAGCTGGGAGCCGGATAGTATCTGTGTGCCTGGGGTTCTGGCTGCCTGGGCTGGGGTGGGGAATGCTCTCACATATATATGGTAGGAAGGAGAGTGGAGGACAGACCCCCACGAAGGGTCATTGTGTCCATGGTATGCTCAGGGGTTGTAACAATCCCGGGAGGCTGCCTGGAAGAGCTGCACAACCACGGAATTCCTTGTAGGAATTCACATGTCGCACAGTACCTGGCTCCAAGTCAGCACTGTATTTTTTATCGCTGTTGTTGATAACTGCTGTCGAGATGGTTTCAACTCATAGCGCCCCTGTATAAGGGTTCCCAAGGAGGGGCTGGTGAGCTTGAACTGCCAACCTTGCGATTCAAACCGACTTTGCATTTCAGCGCCTTAGTCCACAGCGCCTCCCCAGAATTTACGATGCATGCTGCTGTTGTTTAGGGCTGTTGAGTCGGTTCCGACCCATATTGAACCCGTGTAGGGTTCTAAGGAGCAGCTGGTAAGCTTGAACCACTGACCTTGCAATTGGGGTAATAATCCACAGCGCCACACTGTGTTGTTGTTGTTAAGTGCCATGGAGTTGGTTCTGACTCATAGCGACCCTGCACAGGGTTTCCGAGGCTGGGAGCAGAAAGCCTCATCTTTCTTCTGCAGAACAGCTGGTAGTTTCGAACTGCTAATGTTAAGGTTCGCAGCCTGATTCGTAACCAGTATGCTACCAGAGCACCACATCATAGTGACCTTGTATATAGCATTGTTTTGTATAGCTGTAACTCTTTATAGGAGCAGAAAGCCTCATCTTTCTTTCATGAGCGACTGGTAGACTCAAACTGTCTACGTTGTGGTTAGCAGCCCAGCCCAACTTGTAACCAACAACGCTACTGGAGCTTCTTTCTCATGAGGTAGGTGGTAGTCGTGTTTCTGAGGAGCAGCTGGTGAGTTTGAACTACCAACTTTGTGATTCTAACCGACCTTGTGGTCCAGTGCTTATCCTACAGTCCCACCCCAGAACTTCAGCACTATTACCGTGAGTGCCTAGTTGGGGAAGTAGAAGGTTGAGAGAAGTTAAGTGACTTGTCCAAAGTCACACAGTGGGCAGCTGGCAGAGCTGGGATTTGAACCCGTGGCCCCTGCTGCCGGCAGCTGGACTGCGTCCCTTGGCAGGGCCACCCAGGCTCTGTGTGCTGTGTATGGCCTCAGGCATGCAGCAGCTGCTCCAGGCTGGGTGGGACTGGACCCATCGAGGCGGGTGGTGCGAGTCTGCGTCTCTGCAGCCCACCTGGCATCCACATGGCTTCTGTGGGGACCCAGACACAAGATACCAGGGCTGCTGGGAAGGGCGGTGATGGAACAAGGCATGCGTAACTGCAGGCAGTGGGATCGCATGGGGCTGGGTGGAGCAGCTGTGTTTCTGGGAGTGAAGGAGTCTTAGTGACACAGTGGTGAAGTGCTCTCCTAGACAGGTGAGCTGAGAGGGACCCGAGTGTGGCCCTGGGGGACTGATGGTCGGACTCAGCCGCTCACACACCTTGGGCTCTGATTCTGCAAATGGCGTGGGAGCTTCTATGCTTAGCTGTGCCTTAATGTATTTTGCTTCTCATGATCTGGGCAGAACTCCACCCCGTGGATGATTCCAGAAGGTTCCAGGGCTTGAGTTGGGTGTCTGGAGTGGGTGATTTTTAGAGGCCCTGAAACTTGCTGTTTCAGGTATGCCTCATGTGAGCCCCTCTGGAGAGGGCAATTCTGAAACTGGGACCCGAGACCGCAGCAGTTACCTTGTGCCCCCTTAAGTAAATCCTAGTGGTGGGTGAGACAGACTTGACCGCTGCATTGTTGTTGTTAAGTGCTGTTGAGTAGGTCCCAACTCACAGCGACCCTATGTAAGGTTCCTGAGGAGTGACTGTGAGTTTGAACTGCTGACTTTGTGGTCCAGTGCTTATCCTACAGCGCTACACAGGACGCCACACTACCTACGTAGTCTTTGTCTTTGCCACTTCCTAGCTGTGTAGCCTTGGGCCAGTAAAGGCACAGGCTGGGAGGGCGTCTGGCCCCGTGCCCAGGTCCCCATGAGCTAGTGGGCGGTGCCTGGAGTGTCCCTGGACTGTTGCTGGGGACGGGAGCCTTTGCTCCCACATGACATCGTCCGTCAGAACGCAGTCTTGGGTGAGCAGTTCGTCTGCCAGCTGCCAGCTCCCAGCTGCTTCAGTGCGAGTGGCCTCCTTCAAAGCCAAAGCAACACGCACTATAGACAGCCCGAGTTGGTGAAACAGGCGATTGGAAATGATGTGTGGTTTAGGGGAAGACTGAGGCCTATCTGTGGCCCCCCAGGGGTGTTACGGCTGCTTCTTCCAGGACTGGGTGTCTGAGGGGCTGCTAGTGATGCTCGCCTGCAAGTCCCCTGCTCTGAGGGGCTGCAAGACCTCCGGCAGCTCTGGGCATTTGCTGCTGCAGTTTGGGTGTGGACTCCTCTTCTTGATTGGATGGTGGCCCCTAGAAGAGATGTTTGCTTAGGCACCTTGATGTCATGAGGGATCTGGAGTTGAGGTCGTCCTGGATGTCGGGTGGGTGGGTCCTCGATCTAATGGAAAGTGACATGACTTGCAGACAGGAGGGAAGCAGAGGGAAGACGGCTACGTGACAAGAGGCAGAGATGGAGTGATGCAGCCACAAGCCAAGAATAGCAGGAAAGGCAAGGAAGGACCCTCCCCTGGAGCCCCCTGAGCCCCCCGATTTCGGACGTGGTGTCTTTGTGAGAGAACACTTCTCGTTAAGTCCCCCTGTGTATGATTATTATGGTGTCCTCGAGACATGGGTACTATGAGACCTGTGTCTGTCTGTCTGTCCCCTGACACATCAGACCTCTAGCCACCTTATCCCTCAGCTCATCTGTCCCTGCTGCCGCGGCCTCTCCTGTTTCCGGAACATGCTAAGTGTGCTCCGTGTCCAGTTCTTTGCCTGGGACAGCTTCCCTGAGCTGTCGCCACATCCCCAGACCCTCCTCCCCCCAGGCTTCATGAGTCCCCCATCCAACCGAGCCAGCTGCCGTTTCCTGAATCAAGTACCTGTCTCAGCTAACAACATGCCGGTTGTTGCTCAGTGCACGCAGGTTTCCACAGTACCCAGTGTGTTCAGGAGGGGCTTGGTACACACGCTGATCCAGGTCCTGGGGAGGGTGCTTCCACAAAAGTACCTGGTATCTGCAGCAGGTTCAGAGAGGGACAGTGTCTGGCTCGGGTCACAGAGCATGGGGTACGGTAGGACAAGGAAGATACAAAAAGACCTTCTCAACTTTTAGCCCCATTGTGGTGCCTGGCCAGGGAAGGAAGAGAACGGAGTCCCTTCTGGCTGGGCTTGGACATAGAGCAGGACCCATGCTTCGGTGTGTGACCATAAGCCTCCTGCTCATGAAGTTTGACAGCCCTAGAAAGTGGGGAACCAAACATACAGTGTGTCAGCAGTGTCCTCCAAAGCCCTCAGAAGAGTCCGGGGATCATTCTGGAACCCTTCTGCCTCACCATGCATGACCCAGAAGCAGCTTCACTCGCTTCCCCTATTCAAGGCTCTCTTCAGTACTTGAGCCCCTGGAACAGGTGTGGTACCTGATTTTGGTCCATGGGTGGTGTTTTGAGGTAACAAGGAATCAGCACTGTTATGGATGAATTGTGTCTCCCCTGGATTTGCATACGAGTCCCTAGATCCTGTGACTGTTGACCGTGTTGAGAAATCGGGGTTTGGAGGTGTCGTCAGCTGTGTTCAGGTGTGTTCATACTAGAGTGGAGTGAATCCTCGTCCTATTAGAGTGGTGGCCTGAGTATAGGACTGATGAAGACAGAGCAGCTCAGAGAGGAGACAGTGACCGTGAGGAGATGCAGCTACAAGACTCAGGGTACCAGACGTGGAGCAGGAACCCCAGGGTCTTCTGTAGCCTTCTCTGAGCGCATGCCTGGCTCCAGAACAGAGGGAATACTTATTAGCTGTGAGCTGTCTGCTTTGTGGTATTTCGTTCAGGCTGGGCTGGGAAACCATTGGAGTCAGCATCTGAATCTTGGGTAAGAAAATCTCCTCAAAGCCGACAACCCCATGCCAACTTCCTTTCACCGTAAACTCAGTTTGGGGATGTGCCGCTACTTGTAGGTTACTCCATGTGCCGCTGCTTTCCGTTGATGATGCGGTGTCATTATGTGGCTCAACAGTTGGGAGCACAGAAGAGTGAGTGTAGGTGACCCGGAGCAGGGCTGAACCAGCCCAAGGCACAGGTGGGTTTCTGGAGGGCAGCCTCTGGGCAGAACTGATGCACCTGTGTGTCCGAGACAAACAGAGCCAGCGCCCTGCCTACGCCTCTCTCCACCGCTTCCCGAGTCCTGTGTTGTCCTCAGAGTCTCGCTGAGCCAGTGGGTGGAACGACAGTACCCCGGTCTGTGATAATGCTCTTAGTCACCTGTCTGTGCCTCAGTTTCCCCACCTATAAGTAGAGGGTTTTGAGTCGGAACATGCCCACCTTTATGGGCAGGTCCACAGAAGCTTTCGAAAACAGTTCGGGGGGGTGTTTCTTTGGGAAAGGCTGGCAGGTGAGCAAACAAAAGTGACACATGGACCAGGAAGGGTCACAGTAGCCTCTTCTTGGTCTCCTAGCAGCCCCTCAGGTCCCCTGGCTCATCCAGCAGCCACTGGTTGGTTTCACATGCAAATAGCATCTACCTAGAAGTCTTCCAGCTCCAGCACTTCCCAGCTATGTGCCCTTGGGCAGGCCACTGAGATCTGTGTCCATTGCTTTGGCTGTCTGTAGTTGTTGTTGTTAAGTGCCATCTGTCTCAAAGGCGTCCCTGTCTTACAGAGGTGTTGGGAGGGCAGTGGATCAACCAGGTGAAGCCATCCATCCCACCTGGAGAAGTGTGCTCTATGGGATATTCAGTGGCTAGTATATGGAAACAGATCACCAGGCATGACTAGGTGCATGTCTATATAATGTGCCCATTTGTGTATGTGTACAGCGTGTGTGTATGAATGCCTGTACCTCTTTATGCATGTGTTTGTGTGCATATGAGCATGCATGTCTGAAACGCATGTGCCTAGGCATGTGCGTGTGTGTACATTTGTTCATATATATTTTGTTGTTATGTGCCGTGGAGTCGGTTCTGACTCATAGCAACCCTGTACAGAATTTCCAAGGCTGAAAATCTTAACTGGAGCAGAACACCTCATTTTTCTCCCACAGAACAGCTGGTAGTTTCGAACTGCTGACCTTGCTGTTTGCACCCCGAGTTGTAACCACTACGCTACCAGAGCTCCTTTAATGTATGTATGTATGTATGTATATACGTATATATGTGTATCTCTCTCTATATATACACACACACACACACACACAAACACACACACACACACAATGCAAGTGTGTCTCTGATATATCTCATGTGTCTGTATATCCAGGTGTCCATGTGTTTATATACACTGCATATGTGTCTCTGTATGTATGGCTCATGTGTCTGCACGGAGGTGTCTGCATGCACATGTGCTTATATATATCACTGCACGTGTGTCTCTCTGTATGGCTTGTATGTATGTGCGTGTGTATCTTGAGTACACATCTGCGTTGGTGCAGTCACACATATGTACCTGTATGCATATACCTGTGTTTTTCTGTATGTACATACCTGCACACATGTGCCAGTGGATATATGTGTATGAATATGTGTATACCTGTATGCATGGCCTTTGTGTGTACATGCAAGTGTGTCTGTGTCCATGTGTGTGAACATGCTTGTTTGTGCACGTGCCTCTGTGTATGCTTGTGTACACATGTCTGTGTCATGTGTGTCTGTGTACCGGTGTGCCTGTGTGTGTGTGTGTGTGTGTGTGTGTGTGTGTGCAAGTCTGTGTGTGTGTGTTATATACATGTCTGTCTGTGTAGTGTGTGTCTGTTTATCTGTGTGCCTCTGTATGTGTGTTTTATGGGCTCTTTTTCTGTTTCTGCTCACCCTCTGAGCCTGTAACCCAGGTGATGACCCCAGGTTGTTGTATCAGTGTGTGGGGCTCTTGGTTTCTTAGATTCAGAGGAGGACAGAAGTGCTGTACAGGTCATGTGACCCTGGAGGATCAGAAGGAGGGGCCGAGGTGTGCAGGTGCGGCTGGCTCTGGCAGGCCCTGACTGGGAGGAAACGGGTTAAAGGAGGAGGCAGGCAGGGCGAGGAGCGCTGGCCTGCCAGTGAGTGAACAGAGCCGAGCTATAAAAAGGCCTCACAGTGTTTGAGCTCCCGAGTGTCGGCTGGAAGCCCGCCAGGGTTACCATGGCGATGAGGAATTATTACTTACTGCCAAGGCTGGGAGAAAAAGCTCCACTTTTGGCTTCCGCACAGGAGAGTGGACTTATGTAATTCTCTGTGTTTATGGGCCTGGAGCCGCGGGAGTCGGGTCGAGCCGCTCACTGCTCCAAGGCGCACTTTCGGCCTGTCGTGGGGTGTCTGTAGGCCCGAGGCCTTCCCTGCTTTTGGGGGACTCTGGTTGTTGTCTTGCAGACGCCCGCAGGGCCTCCCCAGCACGGTGGGAGCCTTAGTCTCGCGGGAAGGCGAGTGGGCGGCTCTCGGGGTGTCAGCCCTGGAGGAAGGATGGGTTTAATGTTGGCCCCGGTGAGTCTTCTGGGAACCAGCAGAACAATCCGTGTGCGTGGACTCCTCTGACCCAGGCTAGAGCCCTTCACTTTGCTTTCTTCCCGTTTTTTTCTCGTGGGAGAGTTACTTCAAGTTGTGTTTGGAGCTGGCGTGAGCAGAAGACTGGTCACGTGCTTGGGTAAGACGCGTCACCGGGCCAGGCGATGGGCAGGGACACACGGCGGGGGACTTAGCACCCCCGGCCGGTCCAGGGCATACGGGCACAGGATGGGGGCCCACGGGGGACCAGCCTCTGCGAGCTCGTGCAGGGGGCTGATGTACTTAACTGGAAGCAGACCCCAGTTCTGCTGCTGGATCTGGGGGCTTGGGGTTGGGGTCCTGTGGTTGCCGCACTGTCAGCTGGAGAAGGCCCGGGTGCACGGGGCAGGCGGTCTGTCAGGCCTGGCCGCCTCTGGACAATAGGCTGGGTTGTCTTATCCGACAAAGTTGCTGAAGTCACGGGAAAGAGCTGGAGGAGGCACGGGGCGGGCCGGGAGCGCGGGGCGCGGAGTTCTTGGCGCTCAGCCGTGGGAGTGGACCTAAGGGCTGGGACTCTCTTCCTTTTCCGGAGCTGGAGAGCTGCAGGGGGTCAGTGTGCCAGGGTTTATGTAGGCATGGGGTTGGGGGTCGTTGGAGGGGGGGCTTCTCTACGGCACGGAGTCGGGGGGAGGTCCAGGTGCAGGCATCACAGTGCATCTCGGCCCTGCGCCTACTCCCACCAAGAGGCTGCTCTTGGCCCCATTCCCGGGTCTGGTAAGGGATCGGTGCCACCAGCCCAGGCTTGCCCAGGGACTTGGCCAGCAAGGGGCTGGGACCAACACTGGAAAGTTGGAAGGGCCTCCTGTGCATACAAGGAGCCTTCAGTTGCGAACGAACGCTTGGGGGAGGGCTATGTCCTGAAGTTGGGGTGCGCCGGGAGGTGCTTAGGTGACGGGCTTGGCCAGGGTGGGCCGGGCCTCCCCATGCACAGATCTGGCTTTGAGTCTTGTTTCCATCCTGCCCAATGTGGGATGGCCTTGGGCATGGCGGTAATACACCTCTCCATCCACAGTTTGCTCATCTGTAAGATGGGGCAGTAATGGACACGTGTGGTAGGGATGAGGTGAGAGGCCACCCGATGGCTAACCCCGAGAGCCAGCTTCATCTCTGCCAGGCCATGAGCCCCTGCATGGGCCAGTTGAGATCGCTGGACATCATGGACAGTCTCTACTTTCGTGAAGTTGCCGTGGACCTTAAGAGAGCTCAGAGCAGACTGCCTGGTTCACAGTAGGTGGGGGACTCTTGTTGGTAGGTGCTGCTGTTGTAACTAACAGGAGGCCAAGTGACGGAGAGCACCTGCGATTTGGGGAGACTCAGGGCTGGAGTGTTCAGGAAGTTAGGGGAACCTGATTGTGGTCTGAGTCCAGCTTGGACTCTTGCAGACCTCACCCAGACCCTATCTGTCCAGACCTCAGGGGAGCACCACACGCAGGGGAAACTAGCTACACCTTGCCTGACGCAAGTGGGGGTGTTCAAGAGGGAGTTGCTCTGAGTGTCCTTGTCCTGTTTCGCAGAGAGCCCTCCTGCTTCTAGCTGGGAGGGCAGGCCCCAGACCACGTCTTGTCTGGCTCCTCTCTCTGCCTAGATTGTCTCCTGCTTGGACCCCCTCCACCAGCACTGGGTCAGGCGGCCCTGTGTGCCTGCGTGGTCGGTGGGGCAGTCCGGCCGTCCCGCCGAGTGTGGCAACAGTCCTGAGTGTGTAAACGACACCGGATGCTGGGCTGTAGCTGGCTTGAGGCCCACCCTTCTCGGCTAGTGCGGTCAGCGGGGAGTCCCTGGTGCCCAGGTCACTAGCTGCCCAGTTGTCCTCAAGTCTCTCCTGGGACCTCCTAAAGGCCTCTGTAGGGGGCCAGACACATGCTGCCCCCTGCCTTTGGTGTCCTCCTGTGCTGGCCACGAATTGTCTTGTGGCTGCCCCTAACCTGCCTTGGGGGAGGAGTCTGGCCACACTCTCGTGTCTTAGTCCCCCACCCCCTGAGAACAATGGTGAAGTTGAGCACAGGTACAGGAACACATGTGACAAAGTTGTTGTGACCACACAGGTACACACATACAACACATGTACACACAGATAGCATATGGGTCTACGCACATGCACACACAGGTAGTACACGGGTCTGCAAACATATATGGAACACACAGGTCTATACACATACCTGCAAATAATACATGAGTCTGTACTTAGACATGCAGCACACACAGGTTTACACCTGTGCATGCACAAAGCACACAGGACTGTTCACATATATCTATCTATGTACAGCAGAGATCTCTACATCTGTACCATGCATGCAACATATCACCACACTTACAATATACCTGGTCCACAAACACTGCACACACGGTCTGCACAAACCCGCATAAACCCTCACATGCACACAGCACACACAGACCCACACACATGTCAAGCTCGTGTACCCTGAGTAAGGTGTCACTTTCCCTGGTGGCGGTGGGAGTAACTCTGTTTTATAAGATGCTGTCACTGGGGAGGCTGGGTCACTATATTACTCCACAATGTCAAAATAAAAAGTAAGAATGAAAACGAAGCAAGAGAGCCCAGGCCTTTGATAACTGTGAATTTAAGCCTGTGTCTTAGCGTCCTCAGCTGTAGAACAGGGTCTTGTCAGCACCTCACATGACTTACATGAAAGTTACACGCCTTAGTACGCGCTGTGCCATCTAGCTCTGTGGCTCCGTGAGGGTTTTGCCAATACTGCCGACGCTGTCGTCATTGGAATGGTTGCTGTGGTCTGCCCAGCATGGTCTCATTTCATACTTGAAGGAGAGGAAACCAAGGCTTCAGGTGGCAGGTCATCTGCTTAGACTTGAACCCAGGAGGGCTCACTGGCTGGTGACCCTTTCCTGGAGTCCTAGTCCCCTTCTTTCTGGCACCTGTGTTCACCGTCTGTGAGATCTCAACTAGCAGCTGCGTGGGATGGGGTCTGCATTCTCCCCCCGTGTGAGGGCTGCACCTGTCTGCACTTGGCCTTGCCCGGGGGTTGCCATGGGAGGGTGTGGGGCTCTTGTGCCTGGGTATGGCTGCCTGGTAGCTGAGCTCAGGCCTTTGGACCTCCCAGGAGGCCCATGTGGGAACTTTATACCCAGGGATCTGAGAGGGTTCCAGAGTGTCCTGGGCTGGGGGATCAGTAGGTACCTGCAGGGTCTGAGCTGCCACTGGAGTGAACCAGGCTTGTGCTTGGGGTTCAGTGGCCTGTAGCTCAGGGCCTGGAGGGGCAATGGTGGGGTAAAGGCCCCCTGTCTATCTCCTGAATCCAAAGGCATGATCCTGCTGTAGGGCTGGAGCACCCACAAGCCCCACCGCACAGAAAACTCCTTCATGAGAGGCTCCTTACTCCTGACCCTCACATGGTCCTCACCATCACACTTGGGACCTACTGTGTGCACACCTCCGTGAATAGTTGTGCCTAATTCCATGTCCTCTGGCTTGTGGACGCGGGGAAGTCACACCCACGAGGGCTCTGACCAGGGCACGTGGGCCTTGGATGAATTGGACTCATCTCACGGTGCCCCAGAAGTTCTCGAACCAGGGGTTAACGGTGCATTCTGGGAGTGGACGGGCACTCCTGGGAATTTGCCCCCAGATGAGAACCTGAGACCCTAAACCAAGACCAATGGCCAGCTGAGCCTCCCTACCCCTTTACAGCTGCCATCCCTGACCAGGTGTGGAGGGTGGAGAACCCTTGCAGGCTTTGTAGGTTCCCAGTTATCCCCCAGTCTGGGCCCTATCGGACCCTCCGGAATCCGTGCTTTATATATAAAGCAAGCTCTTTGAAAAATGATTCTTGTATTTCAGTGCAGAATGTCCCCAAAAGGACCCACCAATCTCACCCAGCCGTTTCCTCATCCTAAATGGAGTCAGGGAGGCTCCTGAGCAAGCAAAGTTGTGGGGTGTGGGGGCGGGGGTAGTGACAGCATCAGCTTTGTGTTCTGACAACTGGGGAGCAGGCACCAGGTCACCTCTCCAAATGAGGCTTTGGAGGCCCAGAGAGGGCAAGGCACGAGTCTCCAGACACCCCATGTTGACAAGTGAGTAGTGTATCTTACAGGATTTTTCTGTGGCTGCTCAGCACCTGAAAAGATTTCTCTTAGTTAATCTTGGGGAGCCCTGTTGTTACCCATCCCCACCCCATCTTCAGACCCAGCTGCAGCAAAGGCAGGATGAACCCAGGCCTTATCAGGGGGTGGTGGTGTTGTTAAGTACTGTGGAGTCAGTTCCGACTCATAGTGACCCTGCACAGGGTTTCCAAGGTTGTAAATCTCTACGGGAGCAGACCGCCTCATTCATCTTTCTCCCGCAGAACCGCTGGCAGTTTCTAACTGCTGACCTTGCGGTTGGCAGCCTGATTCGTAACCACTACGCTACCAGAGCTCCTTTACCAGGTGGGTAGGTCCTGTTTTCTAGGGGTCTGGGAGGTACCCAATTCCTAGACTGAGGAGAGAGGTTCCTTCTCTCCAGATCAGAGGCCCCAGTCCAACCAAGTGAACCCACTCCTCTTGAGTTCACGCTAACTCTTAGTGTCCCTGTTAGGACTGAGTAGACCTGTCCCAGAGGGTTTGTGGGAACAGAATGCCATATCTTTCTCTGGTGGAGCAGCTAATGGATTCAAACCACCTACCAATCGATTAGCAGCCTAGTGCTTAGCCCCACTGTTCCACCAGGGCTCCTGGGTGTGGAAGACTGCACGTGGGTCTCTATGGTCTCAGTCCTGGAGTGGGGTGCAGCAGGAGCTCCGCATCCTCCCAGGCACATTTACGTGACAAGGACGCTCTTTGTCCCAGGACCTAGCCTAGCTCTGGGCCAAATAACAATTCAGGCTGTGAAGTCATAATGGGCCCTTTCTGTGACCAGGCACTGGGGTGGTTACAACACAGTGTTGTCCCCCCAGGGACCTTCTGCCCTGTCCTGTTATGACCCATTTGAACTCCTCCTCTCTGCCCATGAAGGAGGTGAGTTATGACGGTTGGACCCGCTCCTAGAGGATGAAGCTGTGAAAACCTCTTACTTTGTGTAACCACCCCATACGCTACTCAGAGAAAGCAGGTTCAAACCCTGGGTGCGGCTGATCTTTCTACTCCTCAGTCTTATCTATAAAATGGGACTACTGGTAGCGTAGTGGTTATGAATTGGGCTGCGAACCGCAAGGCCAGCAGTTTGAAACTACCAGCTGCTCCACGGGAGAAAGATGAGGCTTTCTGCTCCCGTAAAGATTTACAGCCTTGGAAACCCTGTTACAGGGTCACTATGAATCGGAACCGACTCCACAGCACAAAACAACAACAACAACAGCAGGGGTTGTACTGTAGGGTGGGAGATGTCACACAAAAGGCTGGGACCAGTATGGTGGTACCAAAGGTAACATCTCACCACTGGACCCTGTGAACGGGATCTTGCTTGCGTAAGGGGTCTTGGTGAAGCCCTCCTGTGTTACTCTGGACAGAATCCCATGGCAGTGTCTTTGTAAGGATCAGAGGGGGACGGAGAAACGGAGACAGAATGATGCAGCCACAAGACTAGGAACCCTGACGTTGGAAGCTGGAGGAGGCCTGCCCCCGTTTCCCCCTAGACCATTCAGGGGAGCCTGGCCCGTGGAACTGGGGAGGAATAAATGTCTGGTGTTTTAAGCTACCTGGTTAGTGGTAGCTTGGCTGCAGTGACCACAGAACATTTCCAACAACTGGTGATGGAGGCCAGTCCTGGGGAGGACTTTTGAGGGATGCTGAACACATACAGCCAGACTGGCGATTGAAGGCATTATCCCTCTCAGGTGATCCGGGAGCCCCCGTCGAAGGATCTGGACCCTCTAGGAAGGAGGTGACTGTGTGACCCCAGTTTCCTGTGTGACCCCAGTCCACTGTGGCAGCTGCTGAGTCCTGGACACCAATCACTCTCTGCCTCAGACAGCCCTGCTTAGGTGGCCATGACCCGGGGGACCCTTCCCAGCATCCAGGACCCACCCAGATATTCCACCTGCCTGCAGGTCGCCTGGCTCTGACAGCTGGGGAAACTGAGGCACAGAGGCAGCATTTCCAATGGGCCAGCTGGTGGGCTGTTTCCAGGAGGAAGAGATGAGCCTTGGGCTGGACGCTGCTGTGGAATGGACAGTGTAGACGGGGACCTAGCCACCTGGTTTTTGGGGGCACATGGCTGCCTGTTGTTGTCTCTGCACCCCAGAAGCCTTACTGTCAGTAGCCCCCCATGACTCCCATTTCTGCCTTGAGACTGTTTTGTGAATTCAGCACCCATTTATTGAGCCTGCTGTGTGTCAAATTGGATCTTACATGTGGGGAGATGGGGGCCAAGGCAGCAGGACATTGGGAAGGAAGCTTCCGGAAGCTGAGGGTACTGTCTTTCTTCCTTCCAGCCTGGTAGTAGGGGACACTCACAGCCAGTGCTGTGGAGCCAGGCCAGTGAATGTAGGGCTGGGCACACCACTCTGCCTATCCACAGTGGCCTGAGGGCACCAATGGCTGGTAGGACTCGGGTATCAGATTTGGTACCTGCTTAGCCATGATTAGGAGCTCTGGTAACATAGTGGTTAGGAATTGGGCTGCTAACCTGAAGATCGGCAGTTCGAAACTACCAGCTGTTCCGTGGGAGAAAGATGAGGCTTTCTGCTCCCGTAAAGATTTACAGCCTAGGAAACCCTGTACAGGGTCACTATGAGTTGGAACCGATTCCATGGTGCATAAAAACATAACAAAGCCATGATTACAGCCTGGTAGGGGAGGCAGGAGTCACCTCTTAGTGGGAGGGAGGGAAGGAGGGAGGCACAACTGCGCTGGTGACTTGGTGACTGATTCGAGGCGAAATGGTTAAGAGGTTTGTACTGAGGTGGCTTCGGCCTGCTGTGTGAGCTAGGACAAGTTACATTACCTCTCTGTGCATCCGTCTCTACCTATAATATGGGATAGTAGTGGAACCCTCCCTGCGGTCTGCTGTGACCATTCATTGAGCTGGTGGTAGTGCTGCATGTGTTAATGATGGACTGAGCTGCTGAGCTTGGTTTGGGGTATGGGACCCTGCCCGGAACTGGGAGTAATGGTTCCTAATACCAGTAGTCCCTCATTTCAGCTGCACTTAGGACTGTCTTTGTTTTTGGGTTGGGGCACATCTTATCGTTAGTGGCACACTGCATGCATGTATTTTTCTCTAAGTTTATTATTATTAATATTTCCAGCTCTCAAATATGAAGATTGGAATTATAAAAGTATTGACAACAAAAGGTGTCAAATACTGAAAACAGAGGAAATTTTAAATGAGGTATTTAACTGACGACAGTTTTCGTAACGAAACCTCGTCATAAGTCAGGGACTTATGGTAAAACCTGCGAAAGACAGAAACCTGTCAGAGAAGGAAAAGTCAAATATTTTCCACATAAATCCGTAGAAAACCTGTGAGACCAGGCAAATCTTGGTTGTCCGGCTCTCAAAGATTTCCCTGTATTTCCATGGCCCTCTTCCTGCCTGTGGGATTCTGAACAGGCTTCTCTGCCTCACACCCCCTAACCTCAGTTTCCCCATTTATGAGACCGGAGCTGCAGTGAATACACCTGCATGGAGGTGGGGAGGGCAATGGCTGTGTGTTCTCCACCTTCTCTGGGTTAGAACCCTGACCACCCCATAGGCTGGAGCAGTGACCAGTTTTCAGGTCAGCACACTGAAGCCAGGCAGGGGCTGGCCCAGGGGGTGCCTGTAGGTGCAGACATTGGCCCCTTCATCTGGCTCAGCGTGGCCGCTGGGACCTGCTCATACTTATCTGAGTGTTTTCCTATATCCTGGGGAGCAGATGTTCCTTAGAGACAGATCTGGATGTTCCTCCAGAAAGCCTGTGACTGCAGAGGCTCTAGTTACTGCTCTGGGCTGCTGGTGGGAGGGGTGTGCCTGCCTCAGAGGACTGACCCAGATCCGCAGCTTGCCTGCTGTGGCCCCCCACCCCTTCAGAGCACCACGTGATGCTGGCTGGTCCCTGGAGTGTGCTTGGCCCTGGCCTCCTAGTTTGACCACTTCTCCAGCTGCTTCCTGCCTGTCTTTGGACCTCTCCCACTTGCAGAGGTAAAGGAACTGGAGAGTAGAGGAACTCTGACTAGGGGGTTGGGTGTAGACTTGGAACTTTAGGGGTTGGAGTCACTTGGTTGCCAATAGGCAGACTCCAAGCTCCTCAAGCATTTAGCATACAAGATTTGAATACCTACCGACTTGGTGGGTGGGGCCTTCAGGCACAGTTGGGTCTAGGGGTTCAAGTGAGGATACCCTCCCCTTCTCTGGTCCCTGGCAGCCCCAGACGGCTGTTCATCATAGCTCGAAACCCCAGCGTTTGGAGAGCTTTATGTTCCTGCTGATAAAGCTACACTAGTGGGAGGGAGTTTCATTGGCTCAGCTTGAAGGCTAAGTCCCGCCATCCTCTTTCTCCCTCACCATTCACTGCTGCTGTACCCACCACCGCTGATGCTGATTGGCCAGGCCTTGGGGCGGGGCCATCCGCAGGGGTGTTCCCGCGGAAAATTAGGGTATGGTTTCCGAGGAATGGTTGGGCCACAAGGACCACAACTCCTGCCTGGGCTTGCAGGCTGTCCATGTGGGAACCGGCCAGGCTGGGGTCCTTGTATTGACGCGCCTTGTGTGGTGTGTTTGTCCACTGGGGTGGAGGGAAGGAAGACCAGCATGACTCTGCGTAGGAGGCCACGCCTCTCTCCTTAAGCCTTTACTCCCTGTGAGAACTGCCCAGCTTGTCCCTCAGCCATCCTACCTGCTCCTTCCTCCAGTCTCCTGGGTTCCACCATGTCGCTTCCTGACAGCTGGTGTCAGACTGATTTATTTATTGGGTTTGTGTTCAGCTTTTTTTTTTTTTTTTTTTTTTTTTTGAGAGTAGTTGTTAATCAAGAGGTATCTCAAAATTGGACTTTCTGGGCAAAAACCGAAGGTGGACCTCCTGGCCAGGTTCCTGCCGTCTCCCACACCTACCTTTTCCTTGTTAGTAACTTGCCTGCCTCCGGCACTCCAGGAAGGTCTTGTCAATGTCAAATCATTTACTACTCACGGGACTCCCACCTGTCAGAGTACAAACTGTTTCAATGGCTGATTTGTTTTGGTGGGGGTTTATTTGGTGGGGGGAGTAGATCTCCAGGTCTGTCTGTCAAGGTACATCTGCATGTATGTGAATCTCCAACCTTTTATTTACCAATCCAACACCCAGGGATTCACCTCAGGAATTCCTCTCTCTCCTTTCTCTCATTTCCCTTCCCCACTCCCAGCCGGGGACCCTCTACTAGAACCTTATTGTCCCCCATCCCTCCACAGACAGACTGGAACCACCATGGATGCTCACCTCACTCTGGGCCCTCCTGGGCCTTGAAGGACCTGCCTGGGATGCTGGTGGATTGGGTCACCTCCTAATCAGGCAGTTAGTCATTCACGCTCCATACTGGAAAGATCTCACAGGCTGCAACTGAGCCTTTGAATGGAGCTGGTAACGTGTAAACATTTTCACACCAGCCTTGGATGGTGGGGGTAGATTGGGTCTTCCAGCCAGGCTTCTGGGGGAGGGGATGCCTGTGAGGGGCGTTGTGGAGTGGGTGGGCTCCCTCCCTTCCGTCCTTGGCTGCTGCCACGGGCACAACTATTCTTAGCAGTGGGAACATTTGTCCTTGTTGTGTGGCGCGTGTCCCCAGAGAGCTGCCCTGAAATCCCAGGGATGGCCAGCACTTTCCCAGACCCTGTCAGTTTCTCAGAAGGCCAGCCCAGGGGCGGGGAGGCATTTCCGGAGCCCCACAGCTGCAGATGCACACAGCCAGATGTTGGAGGGGCAGGGAAACCAGTGGGAATGTAGGGGCCACTACCTTCGCACGGTGGGGTGGCCCCTCCTAATGCAGGGCCTGGGCTAGAGGAGAGTTGGGGGTGGAGAGGGTCTGTGGGGTCCCAGAGCTTTTGCAAAGGGGCAGAAGGCTTTGGTTCTTGACACCCCGACTGCCTTGGAGGCAGCTGGCTCAGTCCATCTGTTACTTACTTCCGTGGCCTTGGATGGAGCACGAGGGCCCTGGATTCTTGGTTCTGAAATGTGGCAGGCTGCATTCTCTTCAGTGCTGGCCATGGGGGAACTGCAGTTTGACATTTGGAACCACCACAGAACAATCAGAGAGCTGTCTGGAGAAGATGTGTGTGTAGTGGCCAGATTGCTTATTGGTCTGTTCCCATCTAGACTCAGGAACCTGAGGCCCGTAGGCTCTGGAAGAAGGCACCCAGCCACTGTTCTGAGTGCCCTTTGGGTGCCACGTATTCACCCTCGAGCTGGTCATTTCAGGTCTCGGGTTAAACGATCAGTCTGGGGCCACACAGCTGGTGTCACCTCCCATCTCCACTGCTGCCCCAGAAATCAGCTTCCCACCCTCCCCTTCTGCAGAGAAAATTGCTGTTTGGAAGGCCAGATGGAGGATCTGAGTCTTATGGAAAACATGTCCCTCCCGGGGTGCCCAGGACTTAATGAGGAAGAGCTGGGGGAAAATCAGGCGTCATGTTTGTAAAATGCCCAGGAGGGAGGGCCATCCTGTCCTGTCATGCTCTCCAGCAGAGCTTCGGACCTGCCGTGCACGGGATTGTCATGCCTGCGGTTTCTCTCTCTCCCTTCCTTTTAAAATTAAAAGGGGGGAAAAGGAGGCAAGGAGGAAGCAATGCTGGGCGCCTGGCAGTGGTGGGGGAGGCGGGTCTGGCTGGCTACAGCCCAACAAGAACAAATGCACAAGTTAAATTGGAAACAGGCAGCCCTGGCTGGGCCATCAGCACCTCTTCTCTTCGGTTTGTGGGGGTGTTGGGGGGGACTAGCACCCCCCCTGGGACCTGGGCTGCTGGTGCTGGGCTGACAGGCTGGCCCAGACACTTCTGACTGTGTGTGAGCTTAGGCCACCCCATCCTCGATTTTCTGATCTGTTGAATGGGCATAATTGCAGAGGTTGTGAGCAACTAGTGAGGGAAAGTGACGCACCCCCACCCCGTTACCGATACCGAAGGACTATGAGAAAACTGGGGGGACTTTAAACAGAATCTGGGAGTAGAGAGGACTGAGCTGGGTGGGGGTCAGTGGTGAAGGCTGGAGGTTCCTTCTCCCCAAGACTTGGGAACCCATTTTAGGGAGGTGGGGCATGGAGTGAGGTAGGATTTGTTTTATTCCAGTTCTATTTATTCCCTGGGAGATTGGTGCAGGATGTTTGGGTCTCAACGATGCCTCTCCCACCAGACTGCCAGGCAGCCGTTCCCCCATCTGTCACCAATGTGAAATCCTTTTTCCCAAAGCCCTGGGTATATGTTCCCTGAGGGTCTAGACTGTCTCAGGCCTCTCAGCCCAGCTCTCTACAAGCCTGGACCACATAGGGTCAGGTAGTGCACCCTGGGATTCAATGGCAGTTTATGAGCCTTCAGGCCTGGGCTCAGAGCCCAACCACAAAATGCCTGCTTGCTGTGTGACCTTCATCATATCCCTGCCCCTCTCTGGGCCTCACTTTCTACCAGAGGAGGTTGTTGGGCAAGATTAGGTCCAGC
>NW_006408596.1:460891-467798 GCF_000296735.1 Chrysochloris asiatica
CCCCCCCGTTTCCCCCAAGTCCAGACTCTAGGGGTTCATCTCAGGCCCTTCCCCCACCCCCGCACACACACAAGGAGCTTTCTGTGTTTTCTCCATCTTTAGGGTCTGTCTCTCCAGCCTCTTGTACAACCTTCAGTCATCTCCTTGGTCAGTGTACTGTTCTGAGCCTCAGTTTCCTCATTGTCACCACCATTACCATGGTTGCTGTGATGGAATTCACCTCATGTGCAGTTAGCACCACTCGGGGGCCTTGAGTGTTTCATACAGAAACATTCATAGTGTTTCTGTAAGCACCACTTATCTTGAGTTCCAGAAGTTTCTCATCACCCTTGGAGTCCCTGTACCCCTTCTCCTCCCTGGCCCCTGGCAGCCACCGGTTGGCCTCCTGTCTCTGGAGTTGCCTCTTGTGGGCACTTCATGGCAGTCAGATACACGATGCACAAACTTAATGCGTCTGGTTTCTTGTAGTCAGCATGGCGATTTCAGCGTTCATCGGGGGCTGCTCTGCTCTTTGCCGCCGAACAGTGTCCCATGGCACAGGTGGGGACCCTGGTGTGTTCATCCGCACCTGCTGATGGTGGACGCTGGCTCGGTTCCTCTTTCTCGGCTGTTGTAAAGCCCAGCTTCTGTGTGGGCTCGTGTGTGTCTGCATATTCCCCATTATCATTACCCTCTCCGTCGTCATTGGTAACCTACCTCCCCTCCCCTCTTTGCTGATTCATAGCTCTCATTTCGGGGAGCTTTTCTAGGCGTCAAGGAGCCCTGGTGGTGCTGTGTGGTAGGCACTGGGCTGCTAGCCACAAGGTCATGGTTCAAACCCATCAGCCACTCGACAGTAGAAACATGAGGCTGCCTGCTTCCAGAAAGATTCATAGTCTCAGAAGCCCAACAGAGGGTCGCCTTCTGGCATAGTGCTGTCGAATCAGCACTAGACTGTGAACCACAGGTTGGCAGTTGAAACCCACCAGCTGCTCCTCGGAAACTCTATGCAGGGTCGTTGTGAGTCGGAACCAACTTGACAGCATTCAGCAACAGCAGGGGTTGGGACCTGCTCCATGGCCGTGGGTTTGGTTTTATTCCCTGCTGTGAGTCTGGAGATATTTTGCTAGCGTATCTTCTTACTGACCTCAGGAAAGGGTTAACAGACAGGACAAACAGGAGCATGATCTCACACTTCACAAGTCTGACCCGGGATTTGAACTGGAGTTGACCCTTCTCTCCGTAGGCACGGGAGCAAGGGTCACAGTTCATCTCTACAATGCACTTGATCCCATGGAGGTCTAAGTCTGGCACGGGAGATAGTGGGTGATCCAACAGGGGCAAGACCCATGGGAATCGGGTCAGAGAGCTAGAGGAGCCCAGGCTTGTGAGTGGATGAAGGGTGGGAGTCCTGGAGGGCAGTGATGGAGGTGATGTTCAGAGGTCCAGCAGGCAGGAGAGCTGTGCTGAACCTTGAAATCACATTGGCCGGGTGATTCCCACAGTCAGCCAGGGTATAGGGTATATAAATGAAGGCACCTGACCAGGAGGGGCAGTGTGTAGTGAGGGCAGTCAGCTCACTGCCTGCAGTGGGGACATGGGCTTCTGGCTTTTCTGGAAAGAAGTTATCTTGGGAGCTCTAGTGTCTGGGGAGAGGGAAAACGACCCTGCTAGGAGCAGAGCCGGCTTGTGACATGACATTGTGGGCTCAGAGAAAACGCCATTTCTCTGGCTGTTGGCTGACTGATACTGTGTGGCGTGGAGTGATGGATGGAGAGGGAGCCCATGTTCTGCCCCCAGCCTGTAATTCCTCAGGCAGGAGTCTGCTCCAGGGAGAGAGACTACAGGGCAGCCCGAGGAGGCTGCTTGGTACCCCAGTGAAAGGGAGGGTGGGTTCAGCCCTGCCAGGATGCTGGAGTGGAGGTGTAGAGTGCTTTTCCCCAGGGTGCTCTGTGCTGGAATGCTGGGCCTTGGGGAGCAGTCATGCTAGCCTGGGGCTCACAGTGTGATGGTGCCCACCTGTGAGCCTCACAGAACCTGACATATAGGAGAGCCTGGGGAAGTTACTGTGAAGAGGACGTGTGTGTACGTGGGGACTGGTGACTTCAGTCAGGTTCCACAAATCCTGGAGAATGGGACTGTGTGACCGACCTTCCACCCATCTACCCAGCTGCCTCCCTCTCCACCCTCCTTCCACACACCTCAGCGCACACCTTCCATTCATCATCCAGTACCTCTCCTCTGCCTTCATTCCTTTCCTCTCTCCTTCTGTGTTGTTTGCTCACGACACCTGCCTGTCCCTCCACACACCTGTCCTGCCAGCCCTCCACTCATCTATCCACCCACCTACCTACCCCTATCCATCCATCCTCATTTTCCTTCCATTTGTCCATTGTCCATTTATACTTGGTCCATCTGTCTATTCATCTATGCACCCAACTGTTCACCCCTCCTCTACCCATTCATGGATTCATTCATCAGCTCTTGTTTTAATCTGTATGTGCTGTCAAGTGGATTTCAACTCAAAGCTACCCTGTGTATGGTTTCCAAGAGTCGCTGGTGGGTTTGAACTGTCAGCCTTGTGGTTAGTTGTTATTAAGTGCCATCGAGTGGAATCTGACCCATAGCGACCTTGTATAGGGTTTCCAAGGAGCAGCTGGTGAGCTTGATCCGCCGACCTTGCAGTTCAAACGGCTTTGCAGTCTGGCGCATTAACCCACAGTGCCACACCAGGACTCCTTGTGGTTAGTAATCCAGTGCTTATCCTAAGTGCCATACAAGGACTCTTTTGTCCATTCTTGTTGTTAAGTGCCATCCTGTCATTCCAACTCATAGCAATCCTGTGTAGGGTTTCCAAGGAGCGGCTGCTGGATTTGAACCGCCGACCTTGTGGTTAAAACCTGCCTTGTAGTCCATTGCTTTATCTTATCATGCCACACCACTCCATTGTTGTTGTTTAGTGCCCTCAAGTTGATTCCAACTCATAGTGACCCTGTATAGCGTTTCCAAGGAGCAACTGGTGAGCTTGAACTGCTGGCTTTGCAGTCTAGTGCGTTAACCCACAGCGCCACACTAGGACTCCAGTAGTTCGTCTATATTCTATCCTATCTACTTTTATCACTCTTTCCCCCTTATTGTTCCATCCATGCATCCATTCACCCACCCATCCAGCAATGCTTGTATTCATCCTTCCTCTCGCCACCTGTCCTCTGTTGAGTACCTGAGTGGGCACTTCCCTTGTGGTTGGCCTGTCACTGAACATCTATTGGGACTGGGCAGGGTTGACGGTTGTTAGTATAGCTCTAGTGCTTGGAAGAATCCTTCCACATTGTAGGCGCTCCCTTAGTTTTCTGATTGGCTTAGAAGGTATGGAGATGGGGTGGGTTCTCTTTGCTCGTGGAAGGTGGGCAGCTCTAACCCTGTGAGTGGCTAGCTGGGCTGAGTTCTGAGTATGGTGACCCTTGTCTACGCTGGGCCATTTCTGGGGCAGAGCCAAGAGCAGGCTGTGGCTGGAAAGCTAGCTTCTCCTCAGGGAGCCCCGTGAACTTTGTGCTGGGTGAGGTCCGTGAGCCGGTCTATGGTAGGATTCTGGTGACGACTGCTGTCTGGAGTCTCAGGGTTACAGCAGGACTGTCCTGCCTTCCCACAAAGGGCTGTGCTGCTGCTCCTAAAGAAAGGCATTGCTAACGTTTCCCCCGGAACACAAAGGCTGGAAGCAGGACACTGTGCACGTCACCCCTGCCCAGGGCACCACAGTGGCCTTGGCCTCACGTGGAGTGTGCCAGAGTCCTGGCAGGGACTGTGAGCTCACTATGGCCTGTGCCTCTGGCTGCCCTCTCTTGACCCAGCCCGCTCCTGGTCTCCCTGCCACAGGGCCTTGGCCCATGCTGTTCTCTGTGCCTGGAGCCCCTCACTGTCCGATTATCGGCTTCATGATTTAGATGTGCAGCTGCCCTCCACATCCCCCGCTCGCCTGCTTCCTAGTTTGACTTTTCTCCATTGCACTGACCCTCAACAAGGTGGATTAACACAGTGGATGCAGCTACAGGCACACACACACACACACACACACACACACACACACCCCACCCCCGGCAGTGGGTGGGTGGTGCAGAGTCAGGCACTACTTCCTTCTGTTGTATCTGGGTCACCATGAGCAGGAATGGACTCTGTGACACCTAACAACAACCTTCTAACGTCTTCCACCTGCATCAGACTCCCCCACTACAATGCCGGCCCCACCAGGGTGCAGTTTGGGGGTTTGTTACTCTGTGCTCTTACTGGGAACCATCAGTAGACTGCCACTCAGGGTTTCTAAGGCTGTCAACTTTGTGGGAGCAGACAGTCTCATCAGTTGATGTGAAGTGCCGTCAAGTTGGTTCCGACCCATAACAACCCTGTATTGAGTTTCTGAGGAGCAGCTGGTGAGCTTGGACTGCCGACCTTGTGGTTCAAACTGACTTTACGGTCCAGCGCATTAGCCCACAGCACCACACCAGGACTATGAGTGGCTTTTAAAAGTTTGTGGAAAATTCTGTTATCTTTTAACTCCACTTTTCCACAAACTCTTTTGATGTGTTTTACCCTCCCACCCTCGGGAGTGTAAGGAAGACCGTAGAAGAATTGATGCTTTTGAGTTATGGTGTTGGAGGAGAATATTGAAAGTGCCATGGACTGCCAAAAGAATCAACAGATCTGTGTTGGAAGAAGTGCAGTCAGAGTGCTCCTTGGAGGCCAAGATGGCCAAAGTTCACCTCTCATACTTGGGACATATTGTCAGGAGGGACCAGTCACTGGAGAAGGATATCATGTTTGGTCGGGTGGAGAGTCAGAGAAAAAGAGGAAGACCCCCAATGAGATGCATTGGCCAGATGGCAGCATCGATGGACTCAAGCGTGGCAACAATAGTGAGGTTGGCCCAGGTAGTGTTTCTGCTGTGCATCGGGTTGCTATGAGTTGGTACTGACTCGATGGCACCTAACAACAACAACCACCACCCTTGGGAGTAAAGCCCTCGGGACCTTTATTTGCTGATGAGGCACAACTCAAAATGAAGAGAAACAGCTGTAAACATCCATTAATAATCAGAACACGGAATGTACAAAGTATGAATTTTGGAAAATTGGAAATTGTCAAAAATGAAATGAAACGCATAAGCATCATGGTATTGACCATTTTGAATCTGACAACCACGTGGGTTACTATGCCAGGAATGACAAATTGAAGAGGAATGGTTGTTGCATTCATTGTCAAAAAGAACATATCCAGATCAGTCATGAGGTACAGTGTTGTCTGTGATAGGATAGTATCCATGTGCCTACAGAGAAGCTCCTCAGAAACCCTGTATAGGTATGCTATGGGTCGGAACCGACTCGAAGGCACTTAACAACAATAGGGAAGTCCAGTTAAATACCACCATTATTCAAATTTACACACCAACCACTAAAGCCAGTGAGGATGAATTAGAAGAATTCTACCAACTTCTTCAATCTGAAATTGATCAGACATTCAGTCAAAAAATATTGCTAATCACTGGTGATGGAATGCAAAGGTTGGAAACAAAGAGGAAGGATCAGTAGTTGGAAAATACTGCCTTGGTGATAGAAATGATGCCAGAGATCTCATGATAGAATTCTGTAAAACCAAAGATTTGTTCATTTCAAATAAATTTGGTAAACAGCTTAAGAGACGACTATACACATGGACCTCACCAGATGGAATACACAGAAATCAACTTGGCTACATCTGTGGAAAGAGACGGTCCATATCATCAGACAAAAAAGGCCAGGGACAGACTGTGGAACAGACCATCAATTACTCATATGCAAATTCAGACTGAAGCTGAAGAAAATGAAAGCAAGTCCATGAGAGCCAAAATATGACCTTGAATATATCCCACCTGAATTTAGAGATCATCTGAAGAACAAATTTTATACATTAAACACTAAAGACCGAAGACCAGAAGAGTTATGGGATGACATCAAGAACATCATACAGGAAGAAAGCAAAAAGTCATTGAGAAGACAAGAAAGAAGGAAAAAGTCAAAATGAATGTCAGAAGAGACACTGAAACTTGCTCTCCAGTGTAGAGATGCTAAAGCAAATGGAAGAAATGAGGAGAGGTACAAGAGCTGAACAGAAATTTTCATAGGTCAGCTCAAGAAGACATAGTCAAATATTACAACTAAATGTCCAAAGATCTGGAGTTAGAAAACCAAAAGGGAAGAACACACTCAGTATTTCTCAAGCTGAGAGAACTGAAGAAAAAATTCAAGCCTTGATTTTCGTTATTGAAGGATTCTCTGGGCAAATAGTTGAATGATGCAGAAAGCATCAAGAGAAGATGGAAAGAATACACAGAGTCACTGTACCAAAAGGTTAATGTTCAACCGTTTCAAGAGGCAGCATATGATCAAAAGCCCATGGTACTGAAGGAAGAAGTCCAAGGTTCACTGAAGAAATTGGCCAAGAACAAGGCACCAGGAATTGATGGAATAAAAATAGAAATCTTTCAAGAAAGTGAGATGGCACTGGAGGCACTCAATCATCTATGCCAAGAAATTTGGAAGACAGCTACCTGGCCAACTGATTGGAAGAGATCATATTTGTGCCCATTTCAAAGAGAGGTGGCCCATCGGAATCTGGAAATCACAGGACAATATCTTTGATATCCCATGCAAGTAAAGTTTTACTAAAGGTAATAGAGAAATGGCTGCAAGCATACATTGACAGAGAACTTCCAGAGATTCAAGCCGGATTCAAAAGAGGCTGTGAAACAAGCGATATCATTGCTGATGTCAGATGGGTCTCGGCTGAAAGCAGAGAATACCAGAAAGATGTTTACCTCTACTTTATTGACTACGCAAAGGCTTTCGATTGTGTGGATCGTGACAAGCTATGGACACAACGTGTGTATCTGTGTGAGTGT
>NW_006408596.1:467898-477208 GCF_000296735.1 Chrysochloris asiatica
TAGGTTCTGATGGACCACACTGTGTGTATCTGTGTGAGTGTCTTCCAGGTTCTGATGGACCACACCGTGTGTATCTTTCTGACTGTATTCCAGGTACTCGTGGACCACACCGTGTGTATCTGTCTGACTGTATTCCAGATTCTGATGGACCACACCGTGTGTATCTGAGTGTATTCCAGGTTGTGATGGACCACACCGTGTGTATCTGCCTGACTGTATTCCAGGTTGTGATGGACCACACCGTGTGTATCTGTCTGGCTGTATTCCAGGTTCTGATGGACCACACCATGTGTATCTGTCTGACTGTATTCCAGGTTCTGATGGACCACACCGTGTGTATCTTTCTGACTGTATTCCAGGTACTCATGGACCACACTGTGTGTATCTGTCTGAGTGTATTGTAGGTTCTGATGGACCACAACGTGTGTATCTGTGTGAGTGTATTGTAGGTTCTGATGGACCACACCGTGTGTATCTGTGTGAGTATATTATAGGTTCTGATGGACCACACCGTGTGTATCTGTGTGAGTGTATTCCAGGTTCTGATGGATCATACCGAGTGTATCTGTCTGAGTGTATTCCAGGTTCAGATGGACCACACCGAGTGTATCTGTCTGAATGTATTCCAGGTTGTGATGGACCACACCGTGTGTATCTGTGTGAGTGTATCGTAGGTTCTCATGGACCACACCTTGTGTATCTGTCTGAGTGTATTCCAGGTTCAGATGGACCACACCGAGTGTATCTGTGTGAGTGTATTCCAGGTTGTGATGAACCACACCGTGTGTATCTGTGTGAGTGTATCCTAGGTTCTCACGGACCACACCGTGTGTATCTGTGAGAGTGTATTCCAGGTTCGGATGGACCACACCGCGTGGATCCATCCTGTTGATGCGCCCTGTAGCTTTTTGTGTGTCTGAACTCTGTCGAGCACCCAGTCCCCAAGGATCTGTGTGTTCCACACCGGGACCTTCTGCTGAAGGTGCACATTGAACCTTTGGGTGCTTCCCCAGTTTTTACCTTGTGCCAGAAACTAGAAGGACAAAGTGTTAACAGATGAGTTCTTTTTCGCGTTCCTGTAGTGGTTTGCCCTCACCCCCGGCACCCTTTCTGCTGGCTTCCAAGTCTTTTCCTCACCTTGGGCCTAGCTGGCTGGGGGCACACTTCTCACTTAGGAAGCATTTATGGGATGTCTACTGTGTGCCAGGCACTGTACCAGTTTCTTGTTATAGCAGTGAACAATCTAAGTGAAAAGTGAACCAAGTCCTCTGTCCTGGAAGCAGTTGTAGATCATGGTGACTGTATATGACAGAGTAGAACTGCCCCACAAGATTTCCAAACCCTGTTATTTTTGTGGAAGCCAACTGCCAGTCCTGTCTTTCTCCCGCAGAGAGGCTGGACGACTCCAGTCATGGGCCTTTAGTTTATGCTCCCGTAACAGTGACCAGCACAGAGATTTATTTGACACCTAATATTCTGGAAAAAAAAAACTTTTTTCATATGCCACGGAGTTGGTGCTGAATCACAGTGACCACCCCACATAGGGTTTCCAAGGCTATAAATCTCTGTGGAAGCAGAAAGCCTCATGTGTCTGCCACAGAGCTTGAGCCCCCAATCTTGCGGTTAAAGGTGCAGTCCTTACAGAGCCTCAGTGTTCCCACTAGGGCAAATGGTGGTCCTGAAAACATATTCACCCAGAATCTCAGAGTGTGACCTTCTTAGGAAATGGAGGCTTTGCAGATATAATCAAGTTAAGATGAGGTCATATGGGATTGGGTTGTGTCCTGAATCCAGTAACTGGTGTCCTTGTGAAAGAGAGGACACACGCAGGCACTGAGATGGTAGAAAGGCCAAGTGGTCAGTAGTGACAAAGGCAGAAATTGGAGTTACACAGCCACAAGATAAGGATTGCTGGGAACTGCAGGAAGCAGGGTGTTGTGACTGGGCAGTGTACCCACTCGTCTGCTAACTCAAAGCTGTCCCCAGGTACCACAGAATAAAGGCCTGGTGATCTGCTTCTGAAAAAATCAGCCACTGAAAACCCTGTGGTGCACAGTTCTCCTCTGACACACTTGGCATTTTATAGGAAGCAGGGAAAGGTTTGCCCCTGGAGGTCGTGAAGGGAGCAAGGCCCTTCTGACGCCTTGAGTTTGCACTTGGAGCCTCCAGGACAGGAAGAGACAACACATTTCTGTTGTATAAAGCCCCCCACAACTCCTGTTTAGGAATTCTGTTTAGAACCTCCAGAAAATGAACACCATTCCCATGTGCCAAGGAGCGCCCTGGTGGCGCATTGGTTAAGTGCTTTGCTGCTCACCAGAAGGTTTGCTGTTCGAACCCACCCACTGGCTCCACTGGAAAGACCTGGTGATCTCCCATCATGATGGCAGACTCAGAAACTCTATATGATGGTTCTTCCCTGACACATGGGGTCACGATAAGTCGGCATCTACCCACAGACATCCAGCAGCAAGAGCAGCCTGGATGCCAAGTACCACCCATTTGTGGAGCCATGACTGGACAGGACTGCCCAGGGCCTGGGGAGACAGCGTTGGGACGCCCTGTGGGAGAGCCAGTCCCCAACCCCGCCTGGCTCTGCGTGGGTTCTCTGAGCCTTGAGGTTGATTTGTAGTTCTGTGCGCCCCCACCTGCCACCAGTTCAGTGGCAGGGCCCATTAGTTCTGAGGAAATTTCAGGGCCGTGTGGAGCGGACAGCGCCTTTCATCTTCCCTGAGGTGAGCAGCTCAGTGGATCCTGCACCTTCTCCAGCCCTCCCCCACCACCCCTAGACTACCCTGCCAGTTGTAATTCCACCCTCCCACCCTGGAGGGAGCTGGGCCAGGTCTCTGGGGACTTAGAAATCTATGGAACGTGTCTCAGTACAGCCTCAGCCGGCCTGTGGGAGTCTCTGGAGAGGGGTGTGGGGCAGGCTGCTTTGTGGAAAGAAAGCTTTGCCAGTGTGTGTATAGCGGGGAATGCTGGGTAGACTCATCTTCTCATCCATCCAGCCATTTGTTCAGCATGCTAGTTGAGCATCTACAGTGTGGCCACCCCCTGTCGTTGGTGACACCTGGGAGCAAGGCAGACGGAAGTGGTCAGAGCCCCTGAGTTTGTGAGCAGTCTTGTACCTGAGGAGTCTTCAGGAAGCAACACAGTAGTCGTGAGCCAGGCTGTGTGCTTGGGAGGATGGTCATGCTGCCGGAGCAGGCCCACGGCGCTCGTGGTGGCTACGGACGGCAGCTGAGTAGTGGATGCTGTATGTGTTGACGCAGATGTGGTAAAGAACTGTGTGGGGGGGGCCCCCCACTGTGGGCCGTGCTTGGAGGACTCCAATGTCGCCGTTCTTGGGGTCCCCCTTAACTCTGTGTGTGTGTGTGTGTTCTGCTCGGAGCCGTGTGTTAAGGAGCCCCCAGTGCGTCTATTCATGCCCCTCCCCCAGGCCGTGTGTGTGTGTGTGTGTGTGTGTGTGTGTGTGTGTGAGAGAGAGAGAGAGAGAGAGGGGAGCCTCCAGTCCCGTGTTCATGGGGGCCCCCCCTGTGAGCTGTGTGTGAGGACCCCCCTTGTAGCCTGTGGGGGAGGAGTGCTCATGTCCCCCCTGCAGCTAAGGAAACTGATCTTCAGAGCCATGAGCCCCTTCTGTTGCTTGAGAAAGTGATCCAATGACCTCAGACAGCCTGGGGAACTCCCAGAGGCCACTTCCCCACAACATGTTATTGGTCCACGTCCCTGTCTGTCACCGTTAGCCCTGTCCCACCAGCATGGTCCTCACTCTTGGATGCTTCACTAGCCTCTCCTGATTTCTCTTTCATCCTTGCTCCCTACCGTGCATGCATGGCAAATACCCAACCCCTGTACCCTTCTCAACAACCTTCCATGACTCCCTATTGTCCTTAGAAGAGAAACTGTCCTTACTACAGCCCAAAGGGCCACTGGTGGTCCAGCGCCGCTTTCCTCTCCATGTGTGAGCCTTGATACTTGCACTGTGACCTCACGCCTGCAGGTCACATCTCTCTGCCCCTGCCTTCACCTCTGGGGTTTCTCCCGTCACCCCCTTTCCCCAAGACTGTGATGTGGGCCTTCTGTAGTCCCATGTTGCTCTCTCTGCAGTCACTGCTGACCCCTGCCCATCTGACAGGCCTGGACCCACATTATCACACACTGTCTCCAGCCCTAGTGTATTTTGGGGTGGGGGTCAGCACCCTTCTAAGTGTATGCCCTCTCTTGACCCTGAAACAGGCAGACTCAGGGACAGTCCTGGGGTCTGCATGTGAGCCAGGATTTTTATCTCTGCCCTCCTCAGACCCTGAGTGGCTAAGACCAGACCCAGCAGCTCTGATGAACCTGGTGACCTTCGTGACTCCCTCTCCCCTAAGTCCTGCCGTCTTCCTGGACAGCCACTTCCACATCTCTGTGGTGAAAGCTCAGAGCTCAATTTTTGTTTCCCCTCTCACAATAATGTGTACCCACCCCTCCAAGTCATAGCATGAATCAGAACTTTGTTTGCGCTGTGGTGGAGTGACTTTCCGTGGCGTGGTTCGTGTATCCATTCATCTGTTGATGGGTGTTTAGGTTGATGAGCACTGACTTACCTGCCATAGCACTCGCAGATACCAGGCAGGCAGCTATGGGGTTTAGTAAGCTTCAGGCCCAGCTGTCAGCAGGCCACCTTCAGCTCTGTCTTCTAGGTGGTCAGCTTCATCCTCAGGCAGCCTCCTGCCACGTGGTGCTCCCAGAGACCCATGCTTTCTTTCTTCATAGCATATTGGATGCCTTGATTCTCCAGTGGAGAGCACCCTTTTCTTCCAGCCAAAGTCTCAAACCTGACTCTCATTGGCTTTCATCAAGTCACATGCTCTTCCCTGAACCAATGATTGTCCCAGTGTGTGGGAAGGGCTTCATAGGCTGGTTGGAGCATGTGGAGGTAGCATGGGATGTGCAGGACAGAGAACGTGGGACCCTTGCTTACACCAGAGATGGCTGGAGGAACCAACCAGCTGTGACCCTGGTCAAGTGTAATGTAGCAGTGGCTGGCAGACAGCAGAGGATTCTGAGGAGGGTGGGGGTTGCCAGAAGATTCATGGGGAAGGACTGGGGTTTCTCTTGGCACAGTACGGGGTCTCCATCTTTTTCTCTGTGGGTCTCAGTTCCCCATCTGTATCACCAACAACACTGGACCTTTGTTGAGATTCTTTGTAGCTTGGCTGTGGATGTTTCTATGCGAGCCTCCTGTCTTAGATACTGGGTTCATGGGGCTTTCATCTATGTCCTTAACTCGATGTGGGCCTCAGCCTCCTGGCCACGTCTGCCCTGTTCCATGTCACAGTGTCCCCTACTGCATGGGGAAACAGGGAGACCTGGCCCTGTTCCCCACTCAGGGGCCCCTCCCCCACTGGTCAGGCCTTATGGCTGGGTGCCCAGGGTGACCAGCGGTTGCCCTGTGCTTCCCAAGAACTTTGTCCTGGTGACTGGAAACTCCCAGAGGTCATGGAGTGAGGCTGGGGACCACGCAGGGATGAGTGGTGAGGGCCGTGACCATGGAGGTTGGGTCTCCTGTATCTACTGATGTTATTTGTGGGGCAGCTGCTGGTCTGGCAGGACGGTGTCTGAGGGCTGAGAGGAGGTCCTGGGTACACAGAGGTGCCTGCCTTCCTGCCTGCGGGGCCTCCATGACTGACCCTGTTTCTCTCTCTGTCTCCCAGTTTTCTCACAGGTGCCTGTGATAGCAGCCGTGAGTAGATGATGACTGCTGACCTTTAACTTGGTGGCTGCTGAGAGAAACTCCCAGACGGCCCCGCCATGTCAGGGTCCACACAGCCCGTAGCACAGACCTGGAGGGCCGCTGAGGCCCGGTACCCGCCCCATGGCATCTCCTACCCCGTGCAGATCGCCCGGCCCCACACGGTAAGAAGATAGATCTGCGGCTAGTGCTTTCATAGACCTGCCCTCTCTTGCTCTTCCTGGGAGTCCCAAGGGGAGGCCCCAGGACACCTGGTAAACCCTGTGATCCCATTGAGAAGGTGGACGCCAGGGTCAGCTGAGCTGAAACCTTTGCCACTCAGAGTTGGTCAGATGGCCCCATGATTTCTCTCTTGACCACCAGTGGGGTTTACGTGCAGATATGGAGAGTCTTGTAATCCATTGTCTTCTCAACTCCCTCCTTGTTGAAACTTGGGTGGCTTTGTGGAAGTGGTTGCTCCTAGTGACCCTAACCCTGCCCTGACCCTTGTGGCCTCATATATGCTCCAAAACAAAACCCACTGCCATCGGATGGACCCCAACTCACAGTGACCCTGTGAGACAGAGTGGAGCTGCCCCAGAAGCAGGCTGGCCTCAGCCTTCTCTCAGCAGTGTGTGCCCACTCTCGAAATCCCAGATTGGGAGGTACCAGCATGGAAGCAGCTGGGGTCTTTGTAGTGGGGGCTCCCTGGGCCAGCCTTCTGCCTCCTGTTCCGAGCTGGACTCACTTGCCCACCTTCGCGAGTTGTTCCTGGGTATGGCCATGAGAGTACTTGCACACTGTTTGTAGAAAAATCATGTGTGTAGAAAAACAAGCCACCTCATTCCTTCCTTCGTCTTGTCATTCATTCACTCCGCTAGGGGGTCCCTTCCGCAACACTTAGGAGGCTAGTTGTGATCATAGAGAAATAGGCATCAACAGAGAATAGTGAAGGGACTTGGCTGGTTCAGTGGTTACGGACTGGGCTGCTAATAAGAGGTCGGTGGTTGAAGCCCACCAGCTGCTCTTGGGGAAAAGGACCTGGCCGTGTCCCATAAAGATGACCACCTAGGATATCCTCCTCTATTCTTGGGGTACTGTTAGTGGAATCAATCCAGCAGCTCCTCACAGTCATGGGCCCCGGGTGGTCTTCCCATGTACCTTGCTGGCTGTTGGATGGGGTGGGGGGTGCTGAGGGAGTGGCCACAGTCACCCTGGCTCTTTGAGCCTCTAAATGGGATCCCTTCTGGCAGGCACAGAGGAAATGCCTTCTCAGGGTTTCCATGAGTGAGTGTGTGTGTGTGTGTGTGTGTGTGAGGGGGGGGGTGTCGCAGAGAGCTGGGGCCCAGGATGCCCCTCAGCCTCTCTGGCTGGGTTCTCCTGTCTCACCTGGTCCCTGCTCTCCCCACTCCCTATTGCCCAAGCGGGACTGCCTCCTGGTTGTTAGAGTCACCAGCTGACCCCCAGACTGCTTTCACTATCCCTTCCTGGGCCATCTGTGATACAGCCTGTGGTTGGATGGGACCTAGAGGTCATCGCTGGCCCAGGTGGAGATGAGGTTAGGCAGACATAGCCAATGGGCCCACGCCTGGGCTGCCCTGCAGGGAGTGTTTCTGTACAGGACCCCCCCACCTCCCCGAGCCTTGTCCCCAGGGCAGGTAGATACTCCATCTTGCTGAGGATCTCCCCTCCGGGAGGTTGGCTTGTCTGCTGCTTTGCTCATTTTGCTTTTGTGGGAACGTGTAGTGGAGCGAGCATTCCTCCAGGTAGCCTGCAAGGTGTGCTGAAAACACTCTATACCTCTGCAGAGGTGCCTGCGTATGCATGTGTCGGGACACATATGTCTTGTGTGTGGACATGGAATCTCTGCCTGTCAACCTGCCAGACATGCCGAACACCCCACACTGGTGCATATGTCGATCTGCACATGCGTGTATATCTATGTATACACATGTGCGCTTGTGCCTGCACATGTTTGCCCACAATTGTGTGTATGTTGTCTTGCACATGCATGCATATCTATTTGTGTGTCTACACACGTCTGACTGCATGTGAGTGCATGTGTCAGTGTGTCTGCCAGGATGTATCTGCATATGTGTGTGTGTGCATGCATATGTGTCAGTGTGCATACACGAGCCTGCCTGATATTGTGTCTGTACTCAGTGCACATGTGTCTGTCTGCACATGGGCGTGTGTAATGTGTGTGCCTGTGTCAGTTTGTGCTTGCATGTGTGTGTGTCCATGTGCACACGTGTCTGTGTGCATCCACGCGTGCTGGGTCTGTGTGTGAGCGTGTGAGTCGCCTGGCCTCTCCTCACACCTGCGTGTGGGTCTGACATGAGTCTGTGGGGTGTGAGAGGTCTGTCCACGTGTCCCTGTGATGGTTGTTTAGGCTGTGCCTCTGTCTACGTTTTCCTGCTGACACTGTCACCTCTATGCATTCGTCACCTGAGCTCCATCATGCTCTGTACCCGCTCCCCTGATGACCTGCGATGCTGCTGAGAGGAAGCGGTAGAGGTGGCAATCTCGCAGTTCTGCTTTCACAGGCTCGGAGGTCCCATCTGCAAAGGGGTGTGATGGTCCAGCCCCTCTCACTCCCCCGCTCCCTCTCTTGTCTCAAGCAGCCTCAGACATCCCTGCTCCCATGTGCCCGACATCTGTCCCTGCAGACAGGTTTCTTTCTCGCCTGGCCTGGGTGTCTGTGCTGCCCACCACACACTGCTTTGGGTTGGAAAAACGTGATCTTTGTGCCCCTAGTGTCTCCTCTCAGGCAGCAAGCCTGTGTGTGTTGTGTTCTGTGCCTCAGTTGTCCCCCGTCAGGTGGGGCTGGCAGCTGCACCTCTATTGGGATGTGGTGTTGACTAAGTTCGGGTGTGGGGTTAGGGTTAGCCGAGACCCGGTGTCGCGTTCACGTGTGATGTGAGAAGCTTATCATTGGCCTGGCATATCTGTTCCCCCCCCCCCCGCTCCGGGTCAGGAGTTCCTGCCCATTATACAGCTGGAAACATTGAGGCTCAGAGAGACCACACAGCTTGGTGGAGCTCACATGTGCACCTGTGTTCTCCCTCCAGGATGTCGGGCTGCTGGAATACCAACACCACCCCCGGGACTATGCCGCCCACCTGCCACCCAGCTCCGCCATCCAGCCCCAGCGCAGGCGGCCCTCCCTGCTGTCGGAGTTCCAACCTGGGGGTGAGAGGTGAGGGGCTGCCTCTGTCTAAAGTGGGGGATGGGGTACAGGCCAGGCGGCTGGATGGAAGGTGTATTAGTCAGGAATCTCCAGGAAAACTGATGCAATCAGAGATGTATGTGAGAGGTGATAGGTACACATGTACATATGACCTCGGGTTGGAGATGTATGTGAGGAGGTGGTAAGTATGTGAGAGGACCACATAATACACACATACATATATGACCATGGATCACAGATATATGCAAGGAGGTATGTACACACATATGTATGACCATGGATCAGATTTTTACAAGAAGGTATGTGCACACATATGTATGACCATAGATCACTAATATATATAAGGAGGCCTGTACACACATATGTATGATCATGGTTCACAGATACATGCAAGGAGGTATGTA
>NW_006408596.1:477613-481753 GCF_000296735.1 Chrysochloris asiatica
CAGCACCACACTAGGACTCCATGTGAGGAGGTAGGTACACACACATGCATAGGGCAGTGGATCAGAGATGTATGTGAAAAAGCAGATACACACATACATTCGACCATGTGAAGAGGTAGATACACACATACACACATGACGGATGAGTATGTACTAGAAAGTAGATGTTGTTAAGTACTGTCACGTTGGTTCCAACCCACAGCGATCCTGTATAGGGTTTCCGAGGAGTGGCTGGTGGGTTTGTGGATGAGTATATGGGGAGGTAGCTAGTATATATGCACCTGCGAGGGGCCTTCGAAAAGTTTATGGAAAAATTCTGTTACGTTTCAGTTCCATTTTTCAACAGCAACTTTTTGAAGTCCCCTTGTGTATAGATGTGTGCATACGTGGGTGTCTGCAGACAGATAGCTGAGGTGGCCAGAACAAAGCCTTCATGAGAGAGACGTAGGCTGCCCCTCCCCTGCCCCCCCATCCTTGGGAATGGCAGGCGCAGTGGCCTGGAGGTGGGAGTGGGAATAGTGTTCTCGACTTGCCCAGGATCTTGTTAAAATGAAGATCAGACCCCATCAATCTGTGTGGTCCTGGGAATTGGTGTCTAACCAATTCCGCTCAGGGCTGATACTGTGGGTCCTCTGGCTGTGGTGAGGAGTGGGGTGCAGCACCCCCGAGGGGTGTCCAGGTGCTGACCTGGATCAATGCTCTTCTATAAATGCTGTTGGACCCCCAAGATGGCCCAGCTGGGTTCAAATCCTGAGTCACTGTGATCCTAGACACTTCAAATTCATGTCTCAGGCGCACAGCAGGACTTCGGGAAGTACTTGGGGGTCTCAGGGCTCTGTTCTACCCACTTGACATCATGGGCCTTGTCCCTCAGGTCCCAGGAGCTGCACCTGCGTCCTGAGGCCCACTCGTACCTGCCAGAGCTGGGCAAGCCTGAGGTGGAGTTTGTCGAGAGCAAGCGTCCCCGCCTGGAGCTACTGCCTGAGCCCCTGCCCCGGCCCTCAGCCCTGATGGCCTCAGCCCAGCCTGGTGGCTCTGAGGACCTGGCCAAGGTAAGACTGTCCCCCTGAGTGGACTTGCGGGGAGGCCAGGGGCTGGTGAGGCCAGGCTGGGACTCAACTTGGATGAAGGCTGAATGAAGGTGGGCTGAGGGATTGTGTTGAAGACCCTTAAGAGTTACCCATGCAGCTGAGTGGGTCTGCAGGGGCTGGTGGGAGCTCACCCCATCTTCTTTCTGGGAGCTACTTGTGGTTCTGGGTGTGAATCTACCCTCATAGTAAGTAGGAAGGGTGAGGAGGTCTTCCCCTTTGGGAACCTCTCTTGGTGGCTTCCTTTGGCCTGACTGCTCTGCCCTGAGTTTTGTGGTCTGGGAAAGCAGATACTGCCCTGGTGGGAGGGTCTTCCTGCCCTCAGTATGGGGGACACTGAGGTTCCCTCTGATGAAGGAGCCAAACAGGGAGGGAAGGTGCCCCTCCTCAGGCCTGTGGGGTCTTCTTGTCTGCTTTATCAGGTTGAAGGTGAAATTTCAGGCAGAAGCAGGTCTTCATGGGGGGCTGCAGGGAGAGGCAGCACAAGAGAGTGGTCTGCATGGTGGTAGCGAGCAGTTCACAGCCACCGACCCCCAGGACATTGCCTGCTCTGGTCCTGGGGTGCTTCCCTCTCCTGCCTGCCGTGTCCCTGCGTTTTTTGGCCAGACCCCTCCTCTTCTGACCCCCGGGGGGAGTAGGTGGTGGTGACCTTCTGAAATCGCCCCTGGGAGCTGGTCTTGGATGGGGGTGCAGGGTAGCCTGAGGCTGCTCCTTCCTCAGCATTGACACCCCACGGCTACTTCTCACACCCCAGAGGAAGGGCGCCTCTCTTAGCCAGTGAAGCCCTGTACTCCAGCGCCTCTGAGCCCTTGCCGGGACTCCCTCTGTGGGGCTCTCTCTCCCTTTGACTATGTGTCTGTATCTACCGGAGGAGGGAGTGTCTGCCTTTCTCTCTCTCTCTCTCTCTGTTCCTCTGGGTTTCCCCATCCAGGAAAATCATAGTGAACAATTTCACACAGGCATGGACGCATCAGGTGGAAAACATGTGGAACTACTCTCTCAGATTCGAAAGTGAGCATGAGTAAGCCCGTGCTTGTCTTGCTTCCTAGGGCCTCCGTCCCTGTCGGGTTGTATATTTGAAAAGAGACTTTGATTCTGTAGGAAGGTGCTTTGGGGTTGGGAGAGAGACAGATGCCAGCCATCCCTAGAAGCAGACTCTTTGATGTGGTGAAACCTAATACAACGTTTCCCTGCAGAATAGTAAGTAAGCGCAAGGGAGCTTGCTTACTGGGCGCTTCATTTCTCTGCGTCTCTTTTGTCTGTCTCCTCTTCCTGAAGCCCTACTGAGGGGAGCCCTTGGCCCAGCACTGGGGCCTCACTGGATTGGCCTCTATAATTACTTCAGGCTGTCTGAGAGCATTTGGAAAGTTTGAGAAAATTCTGGGCAAGCAAAGAAGCTGGGGGTTGGAACAGCCCAGGGAGCGTTCAGATGTGTTTTGCATCTGCTGGAAGCCTGAGACAGAAGTTTGAGGGGCCCTTAAAAGGGATCTTGCTCTGGTCCTTGAGCTCAGCCCCGGCAGCTCTGTGGGACAGATGGTTGTGTGGCGGGGACCCCGTTCTTGCTGTGGGGGTCCCTATCGCCTGACTGTGAGCTCTGCCTGCTGCTGAGGGGCAGGATCGAGGCCCTGTCCATCCCTTCCTGAGCAGATGGCTTCATCACTTTGTGTCTGAGGGACTCTTGGGCATATTATTGAGCTCTTCTGGGCCTCAGTTTCCTTGTCTGTAAAATGGGAGGAATTCATACCTCAGGGTAGTTGTAAAGATCTTGACATGGGTTCAGATTTATGAGTTTTCCACAAGCACAAGCCAAGTCTGGCCTCCTGCCTCTTCTTGTAAATTAAGTTTAATTGTCACGTAGCCCACCTAGCCTCTGTAGCTGATTTTTTTTTTTTTTTTTTTTTTTCTGGCCCGCAGAGTTGAGTAGTTTATGACAAAGACAGCAAAACCTAAAATATTTACTACCTGGCACATTACAGAGTTTTCTGGCCATTGCTTATAGGCCCCTGGGTTCCTGGTTTTCCCATCTGTGTCCTCAGTAGGACTGTGGGGACCCAGTGACGGGGTGTGGAATGCTGGAAACAGGTAGACCAAGCAGTGGATGCTACCTGACCCAGCTTCTAGGTGTGCCTGTCAAGAGGGTGTCGGCAGAAAACATGGAGGACCATAAGGGCTGGTTGGGGCTTTGGGGTCTTTTCTGTCTTCCCAGGGGGCTTTGGCTGTGGGGGTTCAGGAACCCAGAGCTCTGCCCCATTGTCTCAGATGGATACAGTGAGCCCAGGAGGCAAAACCCAGCGTGAATCCTCAGCCCTGACTGGGCCCTGGGGTTTTGAGCAGAGACCCTGGGAACAGGTGAAGAGACATAAGATGGAGTGACCTCAGCCTGGGGGGCGGGGGGGAAGCTGTGGGAGGGGGCACTTGGCAGCCCTCAGGACTGCAGTTGTCCCTGAGAATAATGTGGCCTGTGTTCTGCGGGTGGCAGCTGCCGTGGGGGCAGGGAGGCGGTGGCCTGGCGCCCTTCCTGGGGCTGCCTCCGCCAACAGCTGCCGGCTTGGCCCTGGTGGATGGCACAGGGCGGGGGCTTGGGTTACACACATGGTGCCAGGCCTGGAGCCCGGGTACTTGGGGAAGACAGTGACAGGCAATGCTTATTGAGTACTTACAGTATGCCACTGGGCTCCCAGCCCTGTGCTTTGTGCACATGTTAACTCTTCACACAGCCAAGCAACCAAGGAGGTGGGGGCGGCTTTATCCCCATTGTACAGATGTGACTGCTGAGGGAGGGAGCCAGGCAGCAGTTGGCTCGTGGTCCCAAAGCAAAGACATGGCAGGGATTTGAACCCAGGCTGCCAGGCCTCAGAAGTGAACGCCTGAGGGGGAGGACTGGGCTTCTCAGTTTTCTACCCCCCACCACTGGCACTGCCGCCTCCGCTCCCCTATACCCTCCCACCTAGCACTGCTGAATTCTCCCCCACACACCCGGCACCGCCTTCTTCCCCCACTCCCCAACACACACACACACACACACACACACCAGGCACCGCCTTCTTCCCCC
>NW_006408596.1:481855-491628 GCF_000296735.1 Chrysochloris asiatica
ACACACACCCGGCACCGCCTTCTTCCCCCACTCCCCAACACACACACACACACACACACACACACACCAGGCACCGCCTTCTTCCCCCACTCCCCAACACACACACACACACACACACACACACACACACACACACTGCACAACTGGTACCCAGAGGTTTTTGTCTGGAGAAGGACAGAGGTGTGATGCTTGACTGACGCATGGGTTCCCTCTTTGAATACACTTTGAAAAGCAGCGTTATTGCACACACAGTAACCTTCAGTGAAGGGAAAAAAAATCAGATAAAGACCTGATTACAAAGAAGACAGTGAGAATACCTTTCCCTCTACTGCCCAGAAGGGGTCCTGGTGACGCAGTGGGATAATTGTTGGGCTGCTCACTGAAAAGTCAGCATTTCAAATCCAGCAGCTGCTCCATGGAGAAAGCTGAGGCAGGCTGCTTCCTTCAGGTTCATCATCTGTGGGAACATATGGAGCAGTCCTGCTGTGTCCATCGGGTCACTGTGAGTCGAAATGGACAAAATAGTGGGTTTGATTTTAGTTTGAGACTGGCGGCCACACTCTTAACTTACGTGTTTCTGATTCTGACAGTTTTTCTGTCTGAGTACGCATGCATGCTTTTTACAAAACCAGGTGGTGGTTCCTGCGTATGTTGCTGTCAGTTCTGACTCATAGTGACCCCATGCAACCGAGCAGAACTGCCTCATGGGGTTTTTCTGGGCTGTCACCTTTATGCAAGCAGAGCACCCGTGGGTTTGAACCGCAGCGCTTTCTCATTGCACCACCAGGCCTCTTTGTGCTGTAAATAACGTTTTGGTGTTGGTTTGTGGGTAGAGTTTTAGAGTTGGTGTGTTTTACTGCAGCGTTGTGAATATAATACATCTCTGGAGGGCCTGCTGGTGCCGGGCTGTTTTTGAGGAGTTTGGTCCCGTGGGCAGACACAGGTGGAGGGAGCGAAGTAAGACAGTTGTTGAGGGAGTGGGGAGTGGCGGGTTTCACGTCTTGAGGAAGGCTGGGAAACTGTCTCGGAGGAGGAGACGTTTGAACTGAATCATGAACCACAGAAAGGATTCTGACCTTTGGAGAACGGGCGAATGGACCGAAGGGTGCGCCTTGCAGGTGAACCAACACCGGCAGAAGTGCGGACGTAGGACCCGTACGTGACCTCTGGTGTGCTGGGAGTGTGTTTGGTGGGGGCTGCTGGCTGGGGTACCCCATATCTGTCTTCTCTCTGCCATAGGACCGCAGCCTGACAGGCAAACTGGAGCCGGTGTCCCCACCCAGCCCACCTCACGCGGACCCTGAGCTGGAGCTGATCCCTCCGCGGCTGTCCAAGGAGGAGCTGATCCAGAACATGGACCGTGTGGACCGCGAGATCACCATGGTGGAGCAGCAGATCTCCAAGCTGAAGAAGAAACAGGTGTGGGCAGGTGGATGGGGGTAGGGTAGGGAGGTGGGAGATGAGGCCTCTGACCTCACAGCCTCGAGGACAGTGAAGATCAATGACGTGGTAGTAGGCACTGTGGGAGTACTCCTCATGTGCTGGCGTGGCCACCTACTGCCTGGCTTTGCAATGAGGCTAGCCCTGTCGGTCATCTGGTCACATTTGTGCCTGGTCCAGAAGGTTTGGGACAACCAGTAGAGTCGACTTGTATTTTTATTTGTTTTCAACTCCACTTTGGTACTTGGGGGGGAGGGGAGGGGGGGAGGCAAGATTCATAAAAATTAATCATTTGCAAGTGAACAATCTACCGTATTGACATTTAGCACTTTTATAGTATTTTTACAGATGTCACCTCTCTCTGGTTTCACAGCATTTTCCTCATCCCCTAGGGAAACCCTCTACCCATTTGTAGTCACTGCTACACAACACCCTCCCCCTGAGTCCCTGGCAACCAACCAGTGCTCTGCTTTGGATCTCTGGATTTGCCTACTCTGGACATTTCATAGAAATGAAGTCAGATGCCGTACAGTCTTTTGTGACTGATGTTTTTTTATGATGTTATTGTTAAGTGCCATCGAATCGGTTCTCACTCAGAGTGAGCGACCCTGTATAGGGTTTCCAAGGAGCGGCTGGTGAGTTTGAACCGGTGACCTTGAGGCTGAGTGCTTATCCTGTACCTATAGTGCCATAACAAGGCTCCTTTTTTTTTTCTTTCCCCCCATGTAGCATCTTGCTTTTGAGGTTCATTCATTTTGCAAATGAATGTGTCAGCACTTCATTCCCTTATGGCCTGATTGTATTCCAGTGTGTGGTACCCACTCACCAGTGATGGACGTTTGCGCTGCTGCTTCCTTGTAGCTGTGGTGAATACTGTTGCTGTGAGCATTTGTGTACACGTGTTTGTGTGAACGCCTGTTTTCAGTTCTCTTGGGTGTAGATTAGGAGTGGAATTGCTGGTCACATGGTAATTCTATGTTTAAGTTTTTGAGGACCTGCCAGACTGTCCCCCACAGCAGCTGTACCACTTCAGCAATACCTGAGGGCTCCAATATCCTCACATCCTTGCCAACACTTGCTATTGTCAGATTTTTTTATTGTAATCACCCTAGTGGTGGGAAGTGCTATCTCATTGTGGTTTTAATTTCTATCTGATGCCAGGTATTCACAATGCACCTGCTGTGAGGCCGGACTTTGTCTGCATTATTTCCTTTAAAAAAAAAAAAAATGTATATATATTTATTGTATCTTCAATGATGATGTATATAGCACTTTAGGTTCCCATTCAGCAAAGTCTCCACAATTCATTCGGTCACCTTGTGAGAACATTCTCACTATTGTCATTCTGGTTGTTCTGTTTGTGTTAGTCTAGTTCCCCTGCCCTCCCGTTACATGCTCATTTTTGTTTAAAGTAATTGTTGACTGGTCTCACAGAGGTGATTTTTTGTTTTAAAGGAGCGCATTCTTTATGGATGATAGTCATTCTTTTTTGAGCCAATCTATTTAGCAATAAAGTGGCCTTAAGTTAGTTTTGGTTCAGGGTTTGAAGAGTGTCTCAAGGTGACAGTCTCAGGGAGTCTTCAAATCTAAACTAGTCCAGTAGGCTTGGTTTTTTTTTTGAAGTTTAAGGACTTTGAGGTTCTGTTCCACATTTCCCTTCTATTCGCTCAAGTTTATCTTTAGTGGCCTTGGCCAGAAGAGTCAGGAGTGGTCGCCAGGTACCATCTAGTTCTTCTGGACTCAGCTTATCCCCTGTTCCCCTCAGAGCAGCTTTTCATGTGCTTCCCCCCCCCCCCCCCCCCACCAGACGGAGACCCCGGGGCAGACTTAGGCCACAGAGCTAGTGAGTTAAGACTTGAATGAGGACCCTGGTTGATGCAAGTTGTCTGTGATTGGCTGCTAAACTTAAGGTTGACAGTTTAATCCCGCCTCGTGGCTTTGTAGAAGAAAGGCGTGTTCATTTGCTTCTGTTAAGATGCCAGTTCTCCTCTGTAACCTGCAGGCAACAGTAATTTTTGTTTTTGAATTTCCTTTTAAATTGCCTTCTTAACTGAGTATGTGTCCCGTGTACCTGAGGGAGGGCCACCGTCACTGTTAGGGTAGCTATCCCCCTCTGTGTATGCTGTCTGAGGAGCAGCTGGGGTGCTTGAACCACTGATCTTGTGGTTCAAACCAACTTGCAGTCCAGCGCATTAACCCACAGTGCTACAACAGGATTTGACAGGGTAGGGACTGTTGAAATTGTCCCCGTTTCCCAGATGAGGAGCGTGAGGCTCAGAGAAATTCAGCAACATGCTGGACACTTTGGCCCCCACATCCCAGAAGTAGGAGACCCTTGTGGTCTGACTTTCAGTGGGCTGTGCCATGCCTTGGTGGTCCTGTTCAGTCCTCACCTCCGTGCTGAGGGACTGGCCTGGTTTATAGATGAGGGAACTCTGAACCACAGAACTTAGGGTGCATGCTTAAAGTCACCTATCCAGAAAGTCACAGAGGTGGGATTGGAACCTGGAAAAGGCAGACACTGGAGGCTGGAAGTCAGCCCTTGAACTAGGCCATTCCCGGAGTGAGTGAGCCAGCCAGGGGTTGTTCCCAGCCACGGAGTCCCCGGGGCTGACTCAGAGGAAATGGTTAGTAGGCTGACTTCCTGTGCATGGCCACCAGGCCAGGCTGCAAGGGGGCCTCCCGCTGCAGCCCTTAGCCTGTGTCTCCTCCTTCCACCACCGCCGCACTCACTGCTGATGCTCTCCCGCTCTCCACAGCAACAGCTGGAGGAAGAGGCTGCCAAGCCGCCCGAGCCTGAGAAGCCAGTGTCTCCACCACCCATTGAGTCAAAGCATCGCAGCCTGGTACAGATCATCTACGACGAGAACCGGGTACGCCTGCTGTCCTCCCCCACCGTTCACCCATTCTGCATTGCTTTTGTTTTCCCCCTCCCCTTTCTTGTGTATTGCCATCTTTCCTCCCCCACCCTCCCCACCCCCTGAACCTCCCCCCTTGCCTTCCTGCCATCAGGAGGGATGTAGGTGTTACCTTGAAGGCCCCTCTATGGGCCTCAGTGTTCCCACCTGCAAAGTGGGACCTCAGGAACCTTCCTGCCCTGAGACGGGTGGGAGGGGGTGGCTCCCTCACGGTGTAGCTGTTGGGGAGGGGTCTGCTGAGAAAGGGACAAGGTCCTCGGACAGTGTCGTTGGTCAGCTGATCAGCTTGACGATGAGGGACCCTCATTTTAGAAGATGGTGCCAAATGAGCATTTCTCCCTGCCAGGAGTGGGACCAGGTCCTCTAAGTTAGCCGCCCTAGGAGGGTAGGGAGGTCATTGTTTCCATTTTACTCATGGAAACCGAAACTGAGGCCCAGAGAGGTTAAGCTACCTTTTCAGTCACACAGCGCAGAAAGGGTGGGCCTGGAATTTGAAATGGGGGCCCTTTGAATAGTTGAAACACAGGGTCTGGAGCAGGCTGGGGGCTCTGGAGAATCCTGAGTGGGGCAGCTGTTAGATGTCTGGAAGGATTGCCCTGAGTTGGGCTCTAGTGTGTCAGGTGGGGTTGTAAGCTTCTGTACTCAATCAAAATCAATCTGCTGTGAGGTTGGGACCACGATTTCAAGTCGACTTTTCCCAATATGTTCAGAGTCTGTGGATGCCGAGCCCCCTCTCTTACTTCACGGACGAAGCCGGCCGAGAGCAGGACTGGGTCTTGTCTGAAGTGACACAGTATAGTTTGGCAGATGGGGGCCCTCCCCTCCTTACTTTAACTTCTCTGTTCACTCTTGGGCCCCCTTCCTGCTGAAATTTGCAGTGGAATCTGCCCCTGGTGGCTTGAGGGGCCTGCAAGGCTGCTCTGGTACAGTGGGGGAGCCGGACACAGGATGAACCTGCACAGCTGGGATCTAGGCACTGGGTGCTTAGCCTTGCAGGGTGGGGTAGCAAGACTCCCGTGCCGTTCCCACCCCAGTAACACTAGGAATAGTGGGACTGGCAGGAGGGGCCCAGTGTTCTCGGTTGAATCCCCTGTCACTTCCTGGGTCTGTACCCGAGCTGTGACTCATACTCCTCACCTGTGTGGGGATGGTAGTTACAGCATCTGCCTTTAACTCCCATCCTAACTACCCAGGGCCCTCAGAACAATGGCCGGGACTGAGCAAGCCTCACACGGACGCTGTTGTTGCTGGCATCATCCTTGTTCACTTCTTGGTTTTGTTCACTTTTCTCACAAGTTTACACAACCCTCACTTAGAACTGTGTGAGATATACAATGAAGTTTTCTCCAGTTTAGTCTTGGGGAAAGTGACCGGCCTGAGATTGTACAGCAAGTGAGCTTAGAGGCTGGTACTTGGAACCAAGATTGAGCTGGCTCTAGGAGCCTTTGATGGAGGGGAAAGACAGACTTCCTGGGAGTCTCACCCTAGATGGCACCTCTGTCGATTCATCTTCTCTGGTCCTGGGTGGAGATCAGGCATGGTTTTCTCCTGCAGCTGTAGAGGCAATGGGAGCTTTATTCTGTGTCACAGTGGGGTCCTGGACTTTCACTGGGGCAGGGCTCAGCCTTTTGGAGGTCAGAAAGCTGGGACCCTAGCCGCTCCCAGCCAGGTGGACTCAAAGACATCGGATAGGTTTGGGGTGTCCCCCTGGGGAAGCTCATTCAATCCTGCTTGCTCCAGCAATTTCCTTGGGGTTAATTTGAGCAGTTAACATATGGGTCCCCTCTCCCTCAAATGGTTTCCTCACGGGGCACTGTGGCTGCAGGGGTCACTGGTCTGTCGCTCCTTGGCCACCTTAAGTACCTTCAGTATCAGATCACACATCCTCTCCTTGTTTCTGGGTGGTCTTCCTATGAGGCTCCTGGGTTCCCGCAGCTCCTGGGGGGCTTGGGTTCAAGTCCAGCTGGTATCCTGATGAGCTGTGTGGTTTAGAGTCCGTTCTTGGACTGCTCTGGGTCCCTGGGCACTTTGAGGTTATGAAGTTGTAAAAGTGTACCAGCTGCCTTAGGGAGGGTCTGGAAATCCAGGCCTCTGGAACCCGAGAGACAAATACTCAGCTCAAATGGCTTGAGGCTAAAGAGTTTATAGAACCTTGTATTGAAAAATTGGTGCTATCCTGCTGCAGGTATGGGTGGATCCAGGAGCTTATATGAAAATACTCAGAAACTCATTCTCCTTGGGGCCAGTGCCATTCTCAAGTCCTGGAAAAATCACTCCCAGCAGCACCTGGCTCTCCTCCCACCTGCATGATGCCCAGAGCCAACAGTCCCAGAGCTGACTCTCATTGGCTGGCTGGGGTCACATGCTTGTTTTTGAGCCAGTCCCAGGCCCTGGGTTTGTTTGACTGGTGGTATCTTTATCTTTGGTGCACTTTTAGAGGCTGGGGTAGAATGTGGTCTGTACACTCCCCCCTCTCATGACTAGAGAGTGGAGATAAGAGCAGGGAGGGTCCTGATGTTTGTGGGAGGGGCTTCTCCCTCAGGAAGGGAGAGCCCAGATGTTTGTGGGAGGGATGTCTCCCAGGAGGGGAGGGTCCTGATGTTTGTGAGAGGGCAGGTTTGGCGGAGCTGGGACTCACACCTTGTTCATCCACCCAGCCGCTGGAAGGTAGCCCAGCTCTGAGCCTGCCCCTCTTACAGGCCCTGCTCTGGGACACACATTTGGTCTGAGGAGTTGTGTACCATGTCTCTGACTCTTTGCCCCCTTTCTAACTTTCATTTTCCCACTCCTTGCCCCCTCTTGAACCCAACTCTTTCCTGCTGCCTACTGCTCTTTTGCTCAGAGGCCCTGTGGAGTAAGGCCTGATAGGGTTCTCTCTGCAACCTGCTGGCCTCAGATTAACTTTATTCTTTTTAGCTCTGCCCCCACAGGGGATGGCACCAGGCATTCGTTTGTTCTCCTGGTTGGGAGTGGAAGCCCCTGTAGGCAGCAGGTCTCCCTCTTCTTTCTGGCTGAGCTTCTCCTCCGCCCCCACACACACTCTAGGATTCTGTCTTGCCGATTCGGTGCTCACTGAATATTTGCTGAACAGTGACGGCGTGTATGGCACAAGGGGAGGCCCCCTGACCAGGTCTTCCTGTTAGTCGAGATATGGGGGCTGGCCTACTGGCTGAGGTGGGGGTTAGTGGGACCCTCTGTCAGGGCCGAACCTCGCAGATAACGGAGGCCAGGTGGCCCCCAACCCCAGTCGTTTTTTGGCAGGAGCAGTCAGACACACGCTTCCAGTCCAGGGATCAGTGAGATTACATTTTAATCCGCTCTTTTACCCGTTGCTTCCTTTGAGGGGCGGAGCTTCAGGATCAGCCTCTAAACATCTGTGAACGGGGACGGGGCAGGGCTTGTGGGGCGGGGCTTGTGGGGGCGGGGCTTGTAGGGGAGGCAACAGTGCTGAGCCCACAGCCAGACGGGGCAGGGCTTGTGGGGCGGGGCTTGTAGGGGAGGCAACAGTGCTGAGCCCACAGCCAGACGTTGTGCATGAGGAAGGAGGGGGGCGGGGATGCACTGGCCGAGGCCACGTGAGTGGAGCGCCTGCGTGAGGACGCTCTCACTTTGTGTTTGGCTTCAGCAGCCTCTCAGGACCCAGCTTTGAGTGCCCATTCAGGGTCCAGCTGTGGGAGGCTCCCAGGCAATGGAGTCAATGAGACTGAACTATAAAGGCAGGCTTCCTGGCAGAGGCGGAACTACAGCTCAGACAGCCCAGTGGGTACGGTTGGAGGAACGTGGGGGACGTTTCCAGTAGGGCCGTCTGGCACACGTATGTTTTCAAACAGTAAAGATCAAGACGAGTGAAACCATTCATACTCGCAGCTGACCGGAAGTACTTGGCACCCTGCTTCAGTGTGGCGCAAGTTGGGATTTAGGGTCGATGACTTCACTGCTCTTGGGGTCCTGCTGTGTCTTTCAGGACATGTTACACATGATCCCCCAAGCCCCTTATCCTTTATTCAGCACATGTGGATCGATGAGGAGGTGGGCCACTGCCCCAGGACCACTGGGCAGCCGGTAGAGGGCTTGGCTGCCGCTGGGCTCTCAGGCCCCCTGGGTGGGTAGTAGCTGTTGGCTGCAGAGGAGTGAGGCCCAACCTGGCCACAAAAGAGCTAAAACAAGGTGGGCGCAGATGACGACAAACTTGTCGGTGTGTAACACTTTGCCACAGGAACCCCAGGATCTCTGTGTGCAGCTACCTGCAAATACCTGTAGATGGTTGTGTGCATATGTCTGTCCTTGCATGTGTGCTCATCTCCACACGTGAGACACATGTATCTATTTGTGCACCTGCACATCCTGTGCATGTGGTCATGGTTACATTGTATCTGCGGGTGGGTGTGCTACTGAGCATTGTTGGGGTATTTGCATACTTACATGTGTTCGTGGGTACATGTGTGGGTACTTGCGGATGTACATGTGTAGCTCATTTGTGGTGTGCGTATACAGCTATATCCCAGCCTTCCTGTGGGCACATGTTGCAGTGTGCATGTGTGTATGTAGTGCGTGTGATCTGGTGCTGGGGCATAGGTGTGGTTATCTGCATTTGTATATATGCATGTACTTTGTGTCTAGCGTGTATGTGGCATGTTTATATACTGTGTGTGTGTAGTGGATGAGAGTTGGCATGGGTGTCACATGTTTTGAGACATGGGGGTGTATGGAGGTGCGTGCTAGTGTATGGAGGTGCATGTTGGTCGTGACTGTTAAGTGCTGTCGAGTTGATTCTGACTCATAACAACCCTATGTAGGGTTTCCAAGGAGCAGCTGGTGTCTTTGAACCACAACCTTGCAGTTAACGGTCCAGTGCTGCCCTGTGTTGGTGGACAGAGATGTATGTTGGTGGCCAGAGGTGTGTGTTAGCATATGATGATGTATGTTGGTTTATGGAGGTGTGTTGGTGTATCGTAGTTATATGGAGATGTATGGAGTTGTGTGTGTTTAAAGATGTATATTGGTGTATCGAGATGTATGGTGGTGTGTGTATATCAGTTTATGGAGGTGCATGTTGATGTATGCTTTACAGAGGTGTATGTTAGTGTATGGGCTGCATGTTAGTGTGTGTAGTTGTATGGAGACGTAAGGAGATGTATATGTACAAATGTGTACGTTGGTGTATGGAGGTGAGGTGTACGCTGGTGTGTGGAGGTATATGTTGGTTGTGGACGTGTGTGTTAGTGTATGGAGTTGAATGGAGGTGTATGTTGGTGTAAGGTGTACGGAGGTGTACGTTGGTGTCGAGGTGTATGTTGGCCTGCAGAGGTATACGTTGGCCTACGGAGGTGTACCTTGGCATACGGAGGTGTACGTTTTTTGTGGAGGTGTACGTTGTTTGTGGAGGTGTACCTTGGCGTACGGAGGTGTGCGTTG
>NW_006408596.1:491753-510169 GCF_000296735.1 Chrysochloris asiatica
TTGTGGAGGTGTACCTTGGCGTACGGAGGTGTACGTTGGTTGTGGAGGTGATTCAGGTCTTTCTCTCCCAGTCCCCAGTCCCCCCACCCCCAGCTCTGGCCCTCAGTCTGGCTGCTACAGGCCCTGGAGCCCCCTGCAGGGGTGCATCTCTTGAGTGAGACTTTATGTGACCCCAGCTTCTCAGAACAGCAGTGAGCCCGGCTGCACCTAGCCACCCCCATGTGTCCTGGCCCCACTTTGTGGACTTGGGCTCCAGCTCGTCCTTTGGGAGGAGCGGTAAAGCCTTCTGTTCTCCGGGCTCTGTCCCCATCTTGTGGGGAGCGGGGCATAATGGGGGCTTGTCTCCTCCTTTCCAGAGTGGTTACGGGGTCCCCATGACCTCTATCTGTCCAGTCTAAAGTCTCGTCCAATGGTGTACCCCCAGAATCCTCCAGGCCCACAATCAAGGGGGATGAGGAGGGGAAGGGAGATAGAGTCATAGCCCTTCCCTACCACTTGAGAGATGCACGTTGGGCCTTTGGCTAACTCGAGCCTTGTTTGTTCATTTGTCCGTGGGATTGGTGGCAGCCTTTTGTACAGTTTTTACGGGTCCCAGTACAGGGAGCACACAGAGCAGGCTTGGTGTCTGCACCTTGGTGTGTCATTATAGTCAGCAACAGTGGCACCAACAACCACATGTTCTGTGCTTGGGACAGCATTTAACAGATGGGGACACTGAGGCTTAGAGAGGTGGAAGTCTGGTCTTCGGATATGGACCCTGACCAGTGGTCTCAGAGCCCAGGGTACTTGACCACTGCTTTCCTGACTCCCCAGTACCTCGTCATCTTGGGACCATTTCTAGCAGGGTTCACCGGGTCAGTCACAGTTGGGTCTCCTTTTGGAAATGGAGTCATGTCTTCGAAGGCCCCAGGGGAACTTTGGGCTTTGGAAGGGGTACAAGGCTCTTGGAGCTGGTGTGCAGATCAGGAAGGGACCCATCCCAACTTCCTGTTTGGGGGCTCAGGAAGCCCCCCTCTGGGCACCTACATTCCTAAGACAGTGAGGAACTTGAGAAGATGGGCTTCCTGAACCTGCATCGTGTGCCGTGGCTCTGGTCTGAGAGGGGCTCAGCCTAGAGTCAAGTGCCGTGAACCTCGGCAGTTTCCCGCAGCCCGGCTACCCCAGTGTTGCTTCTCATGTGTTTACCGCTTTCTTGAAGGGCAGCCACTAGGGGTCAGGAACAGCCCTCCCGCCCCCCAGAGCTGTAGAATGAATGCACAGCAAACTCCTATTCATCCATCAAAACCCGGTTTATATAACCCTCCGATTACCTTTCTGGAGAGAATGATTGGTCCTCAAGTGTGTACCACAGGACCCTTTACTCCATCTGAGCTACAAATCTGCTATTAGCGCTCCTGACCCACTAGCGTGAGCTTAACTCAGGTAGGCTGGGTCTGATTTATACCATGTCTTTGCAGCGCTCTGCCCTGGCCTTACCCCAAACCCAGTCCTTTGCTTGGTCTGACTTGGGGCTTCTGGTGGATGCTTTCTGCTTCAAGGGTGTGCTGGGCCGAGAGGGTCACAGTAACTGTTGAGGTACCTGCTCTCTGCCCCTGCCCTGAACCTAGGGGACACCCTGGAGAGGCTCAGCCCTACACTTTCTCCCTTCTGTGAGCCTGGAGGTGAAGGACATCTTCCTTCTGCTGCCTTTCTGTTCCTCAGTCTCCTCATCTGTAAAATGGGGTGGCACTCGTGTCCACCTCACGTGGTGTTTGTGAGCTTTCCGTTTTCATACTATCAGCCGTGTATTTGCCTGATGTGTGGCACGTGAGTGCTCGTTAAGATGGTATCCGATATCATCATTGTCTCTGAACCCCAGGCCCCAGCCACACTCAGAGGCTGCTGGTCTCGGGGTTCTGGCTCTGCACTGGATACTTCTGATCTTGGGTGGGCTGGGCCTTGAGCTCTAGGCAGAGCCCTCCTATATGCCCTGTCTGTCATGGGGGGTCCAGAGTGGAATGAAGCACCTTGGGGCAGTCTGGATTTGGGGACCATCAAAAGGGTGATTTTGATTTGACTTGCTCGTTAGCTCATCTTCTCAGCTCCCAGCTCCTACCAAAAGGTCTCCCCCCAGTTGGCTGAGTTGGGGTGCCCAGCAGTTCCTGTGTGGCAGAACAACTTGACATTAGATTTCCATTTTCAAATGAGCACAGCTCAAGCTGCTCTGAACACTTGGCCGGCAGCGCTTGGACCTGCCCTACAAAGCCCCCAGTGAAACCGTCACAGCCCCTCTGTCCACCCTTCACACCCCCGCAGTCTCTGGCAGGCCCTGGTGGTCCCAGGCTGGGGCCTGTGTGGTACAATGCCCCCTTCATGGTGGTGCTGGGGTGGGGGCTCGAGCTTCAGGGGCTGGGCTGGCGGCCAACTAAGCCTTCTGCCACACGGCCGTGCTATCCTAATAAGTCCCGTTGTGTGTGGGGCAGGAGGCGGAGGCCAGGGGCAGCCCAGAATCCTAGAAAGGTATCTCTTAGAGGCTTCCTGGCCCCCTCCTTCCTCCTCCACCCCCCCTCTCTGGCTGCATTAACTCTGAGGTAATCGCAGACAACACAACCAGCTTCCCGGGTGCAGGCAGACATCGAGAGCTGGCAGAGTTCTGCTCCGACCATCTCTCCTGGGGAGCTGGCCTGGAGGGGTGTGTGGGGGGCAGTGGTTTGTGGAGTCTTTAGTGAGTACCCTGCAGGAGGCCAAGCCCAGGGAGGGCTCAGAGGGCCCCCGGCCTCGCAGCTCCCCCCCCTCACCCCCCAGGCTGTGGCTCTGAGAGTAGGGGCTAGGCAGCTGTCTGCTGTTCTAGGAGGCCTCTATTTATAATCTCTTCTGTGTTGGTTTTTTTTTTTTTTTTCTTTTCCTCCTTCTCTCTCCATCACCCTGCAGAAGAAGGCGGAAGCTGCACATCGGATCCTTGAAGGCCTGGGGCCCCAGGTGGAACTGGTGAGCTGGGGTTCAGGGTGGGAAGCCCTGGGATGGGGGCACGATTTTGGGGTGGCAGGTGGGTGTGGAGAGGAAGGAGGAAGTCTCCCATTACAAGAGCTTGCTTCTGCAGAGGCAGGAAACCCACCCTCTGATAAGAGGCGGGTGGGGCTGTCTGCAAGAAGGTGCACCCCTGTGCAGTCCACCTGTGTGTCCAGCTTAGACCTGAGCTTGAGTCACTGTGAATCCTGAGCCTCGGTTTGCTCATCTGTAAGGTGGGGATAGTAGTGAACCCCTCTCCCATTGGGCTGTAGTGAGGATTTGTGGTATTCATCTGTGTCATGCACCAAGAAGTGGGCCTGGCCCGCAGTGAGTGCGTGCCAGCTGTTTCTCACTGTCTTCATTGTCGTCTGAATAACTGGAAGACAGCTGCGGCAACGGCAGAGCTGGGCACAGACCCCGGCCTCTTCTCTCTCAAGTCAGGGAAACCTGGGGCCTCCTAGCTGGTGGCTTTGGGGTCTCCGCCTGGGGGTGGTTGACAGCAGGTTATATACTATTTCAAGAGTCCATTGGCCAGAACAGTGGCTTGATTTCCAGTTAGACTGTGTAACACGAGGCTCAGCACTTGGGAGCATGTTGGTCTCATTCAGATGGCTTGACAGAGTGACGCTGGCCCCCCGTCGTGGGCCTCCTGTAAATTCGGTATGCACTGAAGTTCAGCATGGTCCTGGGGGGCCACACGGTACTGCTGCTCTGGTTTGCTCACATTTGCTTTTATTGTGTTTTCCACATTAAATATGAAATCAGTTTCATGGAGATGGTTTGCTTAATTGAATGATATAGATTAGTCCTATTTAATAATAACTCGAAGTACGCCTATGAACATAAACACAGCAGAGCCCCCAGCCTCAGGAGAGCAAGGCAGAGCCACGGCTGTGCAGAACCAGGTGGTGGACACATCTGAGCTGTGGAGACAGGGACAGGTGGGCTGAGAATGGCCATACTGCAGCAGGGGGCATGGGGGTGGGGTCTGGGGCACCTGGGGTGGAGATGCAAGGGGGTCATGTTGGAACCTAAAGTTAGACCAGCTATACCATCTCCTTGCTGAATGGCCTTGTTGTGGTGGTTGTTAAGTGCTGTCAAGTCGGTTCTGATTCATCACAACCCTGTGTAGGGTTTCTGAGGAGCGACTGGTGAGTTCAAACCCATCTTGCAGTCCAGTGCTTTATCCTACAGTGCCACACCAGGACTCCTCAGTGGTCTTAGGAGACTTTGAAAGCTCCCTCAACCCAGCTCTGGGCCCTGAGCAAGCCCTGGGTCCTGGGAGCAGGTGCTGTCTGACTGAGGGAGGAGCATGAGCTCTGCTCAGTGCTGAGTCTCTGCTTCCCAGGCCCTCCTGGAACTGTGGCTGACTGGCTGGAGTTGCCTCCCGGGTCCTCATGGGCAGGGACAGATAGGCAGTGGTTGGGTTCCTGTGCCAGGTGGGCAGACCCAGTGATCTTTGGATGGGCTCCAGAGCCTTGCTTAGCTCCTCTCCCCACATTGCCTCAAGGTGCTTCCTCAGGGACCGGACCCAGGGGCCCAGGGTTTTCCCCTGTGGGATGACTCCCAGGAAGACTGACAGAATGCCTCCCTTTTTAGAACAGTGTCATGAGATAGCCATCAGGTATCGTACGGGGCTTTTGTATGATATGTACAAGTCAGTGGTTTTAGGGTCACTAACACAGATTTCTGCAGCCATCACCACAGCCCATTTTAAAGCATCTTCGCCACCCCAAAAAAGAAAACCCCATACCCTGTAGCTATCACTTCCCTTTTCTCCTCGCTGCCCCCCAACCCCTGGCAACCGCTGCTCTGCCTTCTCTCTCTCTGGATTCACCTCTTCAGTGAAATGTCACGATGAGCAGCATATCTGCGTGTCTGGGGTCTTTCATTCAGCATTGTGATCTCATGTTCCATCCACGTTGTGGTGTGAATCAGATCTTGTTACGGCTGGATTATGTCCCATTGTGTGGGTAAAAGCACAGTTTGTTTGTCCATCTGCTGATGGACACATGGGTTAGTTCCACGTCGGGGCTGTTGTGATGAGGTCTGCAAACTCAGATGGCGGGATTAGAGTGTGGTGCCCCTCAGGTAAGCCCATCTGCCCTGGGCTCCCGGCACGTGAGGCATGCAGGTAGGTAGGAGAGCAGGGCAAGACGCTGTGGGTTTAACCCTTAGGGCTGGGGCGTCTTCTCTAGTCTCTGGGGAGGTCTCAGAGCAGAGGCTGTTGGCACAGGATCTGAAGTGTTGGGGGCTGTGTAGTGGTCAGAGCGCTGTGTAGGTGGTTCTGGGTGGGGAGGGAGCTGGCCCATGACAAGAGGCTTCGAGGGCAGAGCTGAAACCACTCAGCAAGGGCAGCTCAATGATTGTTCTGCACAGGTCGGGCATCTGTCGTGGCACCCAAAGGACTGTTCTGCCTGCCAGAGGTGTCCCACGGGTGGGTGCAGCCAGAACAGGGTTTCCTCTAGACTCTCAGGTGTCTCCAGGCCATACCACGGGGGTCCAGCCCCTGAGCCTCCCATCCATAGCTTGAGGGCATAGCCGGGGCACTCGGCCCTTGAGGACATGTTGCTCTGCCCTTGCCGGCCCTGTGACCTCACCCTGGAGAAGAGGAAATGGCTCGGGAGACTGGGGAACAGCACCCCCTCTGGGTCCCAGGCTGCCTGCGGCTCCAGCCCCTGTAGCTTTGAGTCAGTCCCTGGGTTTCCTTCCTGTACTGAGCTGTTATTTCCAGAGCTCGGCGCCACTGCAGGGTGGAGGACTGGCTGACATCTCATCTGTGACCAGCTCGGGCCACCTGGGACTTGGCACTGGTCTCAGCCACTCTGCCAGCTGGCCTGAAGTTGGGCCGGAAGGGGACCCCTGCCGACACCCCCTTATCTCTAAGTCACACTGAGATATTGTTTCTGTCCAGTGCTCGGGTTTTCTGTGTCCCCATATTGGGCGAAGGAAGTAAGTCCTGAAGAGGCTCAAGGTGAATCATCAGACGGGACTTCTATGGGGTCAGCCTGGAGCTAGCTCCCTGTGGGAGATAGCTTTTCCTTACAAATCTGGGTACCCTTAATGGGTGGTGGAACTTGTGAGGGAGACTTGAGGGACAGTTCTGCCATGGCTGTGAGGCATGAAGCTCACCTCAGGGGTGCCATGTTGGGGCTTGTTTTCTGGGATAAGGGTCGGTCTGGGTGGAAGGAACTGCCTAGCCTTTGACTGGCTTCTCTTCTTGTGTCGAGGGAGGGTTATTAGCAGATAGCCCCTCAGACTTTGTGGTCTCCTCAGAGGGGCCGCCTTAGAATGCTTATCTTAGGGCCCAACCTGCAGGCCTCCCAAGATGGCCACTCGAGGGGGTCCGTTGCCATGGTAATGTAGGGCTCCCCAGGCTGCTCTGGGCCCCAAGTCATCACTTCTCCTCAGGCCTCAGTTTACCTCACAGAGAGCCTGTGAGGGGCACACCCCACAGAGTCTGCATCGCTCTCTTCCTCCAGGGTCTTACCTGGGGATCCTGAGCATCACTCCCAGGGCTACCTGCCCCGTGAGCTGAGAACGAGCGCCCCCGTCCCATCTTGGGGGGCTCAGGCCCCTCACTTTCCTCTTGAAGCCAGTCTCCCCTTTTTAGACCCATTCCACCCCCTCTGCCTGGCTCCTGAGACTGTGACAACGTGACCAGTTGTAATCTTTCACAGCTAATGAAGCAAATCAGTCACCCAATCTGACACTCTTGCCCTGTGAGGTTGGTGTTCCCCTTCTACAGGTGAGAAAATTGAGGCCCGAAGTCACTTGTCTTTGGTCTCTCTGGCCAGTGTGGGAGGAGCCAGCATTTAAACCGCGGCTGTCAGTTCTTGGACTAAGAACCTGCCAGCTGCACCCACTGCTGCCCTGCCTGTAATTTCTTGGCACACAATAGACATCGGAGGCCCTTCCTGCAGGTGCAATCCAGGGTTAGACACACAGACACCACACAGGCCCCTTAGCTGCTCACTAGTACCAAGATGAGGATTCCAACCTTCTGCAAGAGTGTCTGAGCACCTCTCTCTACTCGGAAGTTCTGCAGTGAGTCTGACTGCGGGCTCTCTAGCTGTTGTGTGTGCTTTTCCCACTTGGGAGGGAGAGGGTGGGGAAAATGTCACACACACACACACACACACACACACACACTCACACTCACACTCACACTCACACACACACACACACACACCACCACCATCACCACCACCCGTGTCTTGGACCTTTGGAGGCAGCCTCACCCAGTGTTGGGAGAAACGATCTTTGCCAGCTGAGGGGGACAGCTCCATTCCTGAGAGAATAGTTGAGCTTGAACTTGGAAGGCCCCGAAGTCAACAGTGAATGACTACAGTAGGATTGGGTTGGGGGCGGGGGTGGTTTCTTGAAGTGATATTGTCATTTCCAGGAACAGGTGGCCTGGGGCCCCATCAGCGGGATGATCAAGATGTTGGTGGGTGGCAGGAAATGTGTTGTGTGCCAGCCCTGGTGCCTGAGGCCCGGGACTCTAGGCCACCTTCCAGCACTTGTCCTGCCCTGTCCTGATGGCAGTACTTTCTGTACTTGACCTTCCTGCCCCCTGCCCCTTAGCAGCACTGTGTGTGGGTGTGTGAGAGAGAGAAGACCCTTCTCTGGGAGGGGCACTGACAGATGGGTGCTAGTCAAATCAGTCTCATAGTTCTGGTCACATGTGTCATGCTTAGAGCGAAGGATCAGAGACAAGGGCCGTGAGTGTGCTTGGGGCTCAGTGGGGAGACAGGAGTTGAGGCTCCAATGGGATCCCCACGTGTGTCAGCTTCATGAGGAACCAACCAGCTTCCGAGTAGCGGCTTGCAGAGCAGGCGTGAGGATTCCTCACGTCCAGGAGGGATCTCAGGTGTTCCTGGCCAGCATGGGAAGTGGCTGGGTGAGGACCGTTCAGCTCTGTTCTCCAGGTCTTCCTCCTGCACTAGGCCAACCTCAGCAGGGCTCTCTAGGCAGAAGTGGACACAGCTGCAGCCACCGGCTTGTCACTGCTCTGCTGACCACCCCTGGGGCCTGGGTGCAGGGAGCCGTGCAAAAGGCAAATCGTGACCACAGGCAGTCTGTTTCCATGCTGAGAACAATGCAAACCGGGCTCGTGTCCTTCAGTCAGCCCCGAGCTGGAGCTTGTGAGCTGACCCCATCTTGCAAATCTGACGCACAGATGCACGAACTAACTTGGCTCTGGGACTCACCGCTAGAAAGCAGCACGATCAGGATTTGAACCCTGGCCTTTCCCTTCATCCTTCCCTATCGAGAGGGAAGGAAGGGAGGCCACAGTATCTGGCCCTTCTCCCCATGGCTCCCCAAGCACTTGGAACCCTGTGCTTACCAGTGTGTGGGGTCCTGGTGGACTCATTTTTTAGACTGCGTGGTGCTGGTGGTGGAAAACACATCCCGACCTCCATGTGTAGGCTTTGGTGAGGTGAGGTGCTTTCTGGAACTTTCTGGTGTGGATGGTACTTTCCGGACACACAGCATCTTCATCTGGAGGCACGTCCACGTGTTTCTGGGGCATCCTTGCACCCTCAGTCTTTACACAGGCTGCCCGAGTTCTCTCCCCGGTCACCCTGAGTCCTCACCAGCATTTAGCATGATTGACATTTCCTATCATTGGCTGATTGGTGGGTGTGGAGTGGTGTGTGGTGGTAGCTTAGAATTCCAGCTCCTGGAATGTGTGGCTTGTCCCAGGGGTCCCATCTCCACTGGCCCTTCTGAGTGTCTTGTAGAGACACCTGTGGCCTTGGTTGGAACGACATCCCCACCGCAGCACCCAGGAGTCCACAGCCATGTTCATGTCCACCGCGGTGGGTTGCTCACACCAGCGTGGCACCAGGCAGTGGTGCTTGGCCTGGGGCAGCCGCATCTGACCTCTGACCTTTTCCATCTCCTTCCTTTGTAGCCTCTGTATAACCAGCCTTCTGACACCCGGCAGTATCATGAGAACATCAAAATGTGAGTCCTCCCCGGCCCCATGTAGGCCGAGGGCAGGTGAGGGAGAGGGGGCCTGGGTGGGGATAAGTCCTCTCAGGCACTTGGCATATTGGGGGGTCCTGGGTTGGGTGCTCTGATTCTGCCTGGGTTCTAGCAGGGTGCAGGGAGGAGTGGTGTGACCAGAGGTGGGCCAGGCAGGACAGCTAGGGCGGGGTCCCAGCAGCCCAGGGAGCCTGGAAGCTGAACATTGTGTTAGAGATTCCGTAGTACCTGTCAGAGCTGGTTTTGGGGATGGGGTAGAGTATCCTTGTCTGGAACCTTCATTCATTCCAGCACACATTTATTAAGAACCTACTATGTGCCTATCCCTGTTCTAGGCCCTGGAGATTCAGCTGCGAACCCACTTGGAGCTTTCTGTGTAGCACCACAGACAGGCAATTAGTCGGTTACCAAACTAGGGTGACGGGAGGGACACTGGGATGAGAGAGCTAGAACAGCTCGTACCCAGGCCCTGGGGCTGCCTGAGCTGGCCTGTGATCACAGAAACCGGTGTGGCTAGAGGGGAATGGGTAGGCGGTCACCTGCCTGAGGAGACAGTGGGCTCTGTCATCTTTGTTAAGGGGAGCCAGGTCTGGGCTCCATCCGATATGCTGTGTGATCACGTTTGTTTTCAAAGCTGCTCTGGCCGCAGGGAGAGGACTGGGGTGGCCATCCCGGCAGGCCACAGTGGTTTCGATGTGAATGACCCCCTGGGGACTTGTGAAGCAGCCAGCTTTGAAAGCTGTGCATGGGCTTTGGCTATTGGAGGACAGCCCTCGGGAGCCCTCCCTCATGTGACCGGGCATCCAGGCTCAGACCTGCCCACCGCTCCCCCTGTGTCATTTACTCTCAGGGCTGAGTTTCTGCATCTGTGAGAAAAGCCAGACCAGATCTACTGTCTCTGAGTCATTCTGGACTCAAGGCGGGCATGTAGGACAGAACAGAGCTGCCCGAAGGATCCCCAAGGCCTGTAAGGAAGCAGACTGCCTTGACTTTGTTCTTGTGGACTGACTGGTAGGGTGGGTTTGAACCGCTGACCTTTTGCTAGCAGCCCAACACTGAGCCCACCTAGACCAAGGCTCCTTCCATCTGTGGGCGGTTGGGGTTGATGTGGGGGTACTGAAGATGCCTTGCGCTTCTGCATGGTTGGGACTAGCGGCTCTGCTGTTCGCCTCACTTCTCTGTCTGTAGATGACTGATTGGTGCTCATACCTTCACGCCCTTGGCATGTTTCTGAGAGCTCGCTGCATAAAGGCATTCTTCCCACTTCCTTCCTGGGTTTCCCGTTTCTCTTGCTCCTCCTTTGGTGTGTCTGTTGCCTTCTGAGCGTCTCCCTAGGCAAAGGCTTCCATTTTTCATAGGGGTTTTGAGAGCTAGTTTTTCGGAAGTAGTTTGTCTGGTCTTAGTTCCAAGGCACCTCAGAGTGGTCTCAAACCTTGAGTCTTTCAGTTAGCTGTGCACCACTCTGGGTCCTCTCTAGTGGCAGAGAAGGTAGTAAGCACATCTGTAGCACCTTGACAGCGGCTATCCTGGTACGAGGTAAATGAAGCAGGGTCACCCTGGCCTCTCTGCCTACCCCCCTCCTCTGCTGCAGTCTAAGTGAGGTGAGATGCCAGCCCTTGACCGCCCCAAGGACCTTGCTCCTGTCACTTTGATGTTCCCGCATCTGAGTGCAGAGTTGTGGAGGTAAAGTTAATTTCACGCTTGGCTTCTTGCTGCTCTGGCAGTTTGGAACACACTAAAGTCACCTGTCCACACCTTCACTGCTCCTTCTTCACCACCTGCTGTGGGGATGGTAAGGGGATGATTGTCCCCTGGGCCCCTGACGACGCCCCACCGGGCTACCACTCCCCTTTCCCACTGTCCTTGTTACATCACCTGATGTCTTTGCCTCTTTAGGGCCTTGGAGATGTAAGGATCAGCTGGGATCCAGTTTCCTGTTTAAAGGTCTCTGTAGCTCTGGAGGCTCAGAGACAGCAAGTGACTTCCCCAAGGTCACACAGCCTAGTGCCTGGACCAGCTGGTGTCCACCCTTTCCCTGCCCTCTGCAGGCTCTCCTGGCCAGCAGGTGCCATTAGACAGTTCCTCACCTCTGTCTCCATTTGCCGGTCAGCACTGTGACCTCCTCAGAGTGTCTTTCCCAAGCCTGTGAGAACCCCTCAGGGGGCACAGGGGAGGGTTCTGGGCTCCCAGGAAACAGAAGGGTCAGACTCCTTTCTCAGACCCAGCAGCTGGGGGCTCAGCTCTGCCTGATCACCCCTTTGTATAATGCCCTTATTTCCCTCTGCATGATCCAAACAAGCCTCAGCTCAACCCTACTTCCTCCAGGAACCTGCTGAGTACCCCAAGCTCTCCTAGTCTGCACCTCCAGGGAGCCCCACCCAGGCGCCACTGGCCCCCCTGGAACTTCCCAACAGCATCTGGCGCTTTCTCTCTCCTTCCTAGTCCTGTGTGCCCTCGTGTGCCCGGTGAGGAGACCTGCATTCTTCTCATACAGCTAGTGCTTGTTTCAGAAATGCCACATTTCTGCTGGAACAAGTCTTCAAACGTAGTAAGTTCTCCAAAAGGGTTTGCCAGAAGACTGTGGAACATACAGATGACCTAAACAAAATCGAAACCCCAAATTCAAGCCATCGAGTTGATTCTGACCCACTTAGACCCTATACAGGATTAGACAGCCCACTGCCTACCCCACAGTGCCACCAAGGTTCCGTAAATGTCTTCTGTTGGTTGTGTGACGTGGAGTTGATTCTGACTCAGAGTGACCCTGTACTGGGATTTCCAAGGCTGGAAATCTCTATGGGAGCAGAAAGCCTCATTCGTCTCCCGCAGAGCGGCTGGTAGGTTTGAACTGTTGACCTGGCAGTAAGCAGTCCAGCACCTAACCCAGAGCACCACCAGGGTTCCTTTAAAATACCATGACACTTGAATTAAATACTTATCCTTGTTCTAAACTTGGTGTTTTTTTCCTGTAGTGTGATGGTGATATCATCCACTTGGTTCCACCTCACACAGCCCCTGTATAAGGCTCTGAGGATGTAAATGTTTATGGGAGCAGAAAGCCTCCTCTTTCTCCTGCGGAGCGACTGGTAGACTTGAACTGCTGACCTTGTGGTTCGCAGCCTAACGTGTAACTGTGATACCACAGCATCTCAGGGAGTTGTAAACTCAGGGAGGGTAGGTACATCGGGTTAGTGAGGCATTTGGAGGTGGTGGGTCTGTGGTCCACAGAGAGCGTGGCCTCCTTTCCAAAGGGGCAGCCAGGCCTCAGGCCCCAGCTCTTGGTTTTGAGAGAACACAGCTGAACAACCTCATGCTTCATGAGAACCTTTGCATTCAGTTTTCTCTGCATCAGCTTCTGCTCCTCGTCAGTGTTGGCAGTGGATCTCGAGTTTGCACACAGCACTGCGGTCCAAACACAGACTCTCGGGGCCTGGCTGTAGCCCGGGGGCTATGTCTGTTTGTACATGGCCGTCTTGGGAGAAAGTGACTGCCTCCAGGTGCCAAGCATGGTGCAGCCAGAGATAATCCAGTTCCTCTGGGTCCCTCGGGGCACCACACTGGGCACACTGCATGCCCAACCCCAGGGTGCTGCCCCACACTGTGAGCTGTGGGAGGCCTCGCCTGAGCCCCTCAGGGAAAACGACAGATGATCTTCCTCCCCATGGCTGTCCAGAACGGCCATGTCCTGCTTGTGACTTTTTAACATTTCATCTTGAAATAACATTAGCTGTACAGAACAGTTTCAGAGTTGAGTGCAGGTAGTTCTCAGAGGCCCTGCTCCCAGCATCCTTGGATGTATTCTTGGAACTTCCATTAAAATTAACAAAACATTGGTACCCTAGTACAGTGTTTTCTCATCATGCTCCTTTACTCAGCTGAGTTCAATCACTCCTTACAGTGGCCACACAGAACTCAGACACCACACTCACAGTTAGGGGGTTTACTAGGGATGTTGTTGTTAAGTGCCATCGTGTCGATTCCGACCCATAGCGACCCTCTATAGGGTTTCCAAGGAGCAGCTGGTGAGCTTGAACCACGGACCTTGCAGCTCAAATGGCTTTGCAGTCTGGCGCAGCATTAGCACTCAGCAGCACACCAGGACTCCATTAGGGATGTTACCAGGTCAACATTCAGGGTCAGAAACACTCAGGACACAGTTCTTCCGTCAGGACAGCCTCGGCTAAGCTATGCCTACAGGAAAGCCTTTCTCTGTCTGGCATTGTTAACAAAACTCTTCGAGGGTTGCTGATATATGGCCGCTGAGCACACTACTCTAGAATAAGCCTCAGCTTTAAGGCCTTCAACTCTAGCCCTGTGGGTCAGCAGCCTCACTCCCCCAGTTAAGTACCTGGATGCCCTCTGCTCTGCAGACAAGCCTCCTGCCCACAGTCACTCGGCTGTACTTGCTCCATGGGCTGAGAAGCCCACCGCTCTGTCTGGGGCTCTGGTTCTTGGCTCTGCTGCTGCTGCTATTCTGCCCCTCCTCCTCCAGGGTCACAGCTTCCTGTCTAGGGGGCCGGGAGGTTCAGTGCGCAGGGATCTGGAGGTGGGGACAGGGACACGCTGCCCTTTCTGGCTCTTGTTTGATGGTAGATGGTGGTTTTATACCCTTGATAGTTTCCAGTTTTTACCATTACAAATGAACTCTGTTAACATCCACAGCTGAATCCTGTCATCCTTCGTGTCTCCTCCCACCTCCTCTCACCCATCCTATCAGGATGAGTTGTTTGTGGGAGTTAACTGCTGTAGTTAGGAAAGCTATATGAAGTCATCCACTGCCCTGCATTACCCTGATAAAAAACTTACTGACTGAAATGAAAACAAGACAAAAAAGGAAGCCAGTCGCCACTGAGTGGACACCGAATCACGGTGCCCTTGTGGCGTGTGTAGGAGCAGAACTGCACTCCACACGGTTTCCAATTAGAAGTAGGTTGCCAGGCCTTTCTTCTGAGGTGCCTGTGGTTGGACTCAAACCTCCAACCAATGGGTTAGCAGTTGAGCACGTTAACCATTTGCACAAATTAGACTGTAGACTTAACTTCTGGTGTAAGGTGCTGTCGAGTTGGTTGTGACTCACAGAGATCTTGTGCACAACAGAAGTAAACACTGCCCCGCCCTGTGCCATCTTCACAGTTGCTGTTACATTTGAGCCTCTTGATGCAGCCAGTGTGCAGGTCCATCTCGCCGGGGGTCTTTTTTTCACGGACGCTCTGATTTACCAAGTGTGATGTTCTTCTCCTAGGATAGGACTAGAGCCTTAACCTTGGAGGTTCTAGGCTCTCTCGAGTCAGCCTGTGAGCTTGTTGGATCCGTTCCAACTCGCAGTGACCTCTAAGCACAGCAGAAGGGAACACTGCGCGACTCCTGCGCCGTCCTCACAAGTGGCGTTGCGTTTGAGTTGTCTTCTCCTTAGCCCCGCCCCAGTCTGTGGCCCGCCTTTCCTAGGGTTCGGAGCCCTAGCAGCTTCATGTCTCGGTTCTCTCCACCGTGTGACATCAGTGATTTCCATCCCAAGGTCCCGTGGAGTCTGCCAGCCTTCTCCACTCATAGGTCATTCAGGAACCCTGGTGGTACAGCGTGTTCAGTGCTGGGCTGTTTTCTGTGTGAGAAAGACGAGACAGTCTTCTGTTGTAAAGATGTGGTCGTGTTGCTAAGTACTGTCAAGTCGGTTCTGACTCATCATGGCCTCCTATGTAGGCTTTCGGAGGCTGGAGGACACTGTGGGATGAAAAAGTCTCATCTTTAGCCCACGGAGCAGCTGGTGGGCTCGAACCGCCAACCTTGTGGTTTGTGATTCAGTGCTTATCCTACAGAGCTGCGACCCACTCTCCATGAAGACTTAATGCTCTGGAATCCCTATGGGGCAGTTGTGCCCGGTCCACAGCGTCATTGTGAGTCAGGACTGGACAGCTGTGGGCTGGCTTTGGTTTGAGTTTTAGGCCGATTTGAAGGCGCTCTGGTGACACAGTGGTTAAGCAATTGTTCAGTAGCAGAAAGGCCGGCAGTTCAAATCTGCTCCTTGGGAGAAAGATGCGGCTTTCTGCCCAGATGATAACCTTGGAAACCCTATGAGGTCGGTTCTGCTCTGACCTGTCAGGTCACTGTGAGTCCGGATCTACTCAACAGCCGTGTGGAGAAGCCACACGTGTGTGGGCCTATGTTACAGCCCCCCAGTGCATCATGAATATCTTGAAGAAAGACTTGCAATTCATTTCGCCTTTCTCGGTGGACTGGCCTGCAGCCAGGGTGGCCTTGGTATGGAAGACTGGTTTTCTCGCTGCCTCAGCCTGTCCGTCTGTATTCACTGGACTTCTCTGTCTGTCTGTCACTCATCAGTGACTTGTGCTGTGTGAGCTTGTGGATGCTTATTTCATCTGTTCCTGTGTCGTTGAGCTGGGTCCCTGTGAATGACAGTTCTTTGGGGTCTTTGTTTGTTGTTCTGAAGTTCAGGTTGAGATCAGTGTGCATTTTGGGGTCTTTCTGACCTAGGGGTTCACCTTCCAGTACGCTGTAGGGCCATATTCTCTTGTGATCTGTAGCGTTTTCACTGACTGATTTTTCAACACACGTTACCTGGTCTTTCTTCCTCGTCTATCCGAGTCTGGCTGTGACCGCGTACCTGTGCTATTTGTTCTCCAGCTCTGCCCTTCAGGAACTTTTTCAGGTTGGCTTTGGCATCCTTTGATGTTTTGCTCTTTGGGCACTTTGTTTCTTTCTCAGTCTTAGAGCCACCCCAGCCTCACCTGGAGTGTTTCCTGTCCTAACCCTGGACTCCCCTGTTATGCCGGAGCGTCCTGCTTTCTGTTACTGGAGAATGGCATCAGGGACCAAAATCCTGGGGCTCGTTGTGTCATTGTAGCTGAGGCACTAATGCTTCTCAGCCCCCTTGGCTGTCTGCCTGCTTAGTAAAAGTCCACACCCATTCTAGTGTCCAGACCCACAGGTGGCCCTGCTGGCCCCAGCCACTCCCTGACTCATCTCTGAGGGCATCCACCCCAGGGCCTTTGCGCATGCTGTGTCTGCCATCTGACTGCTCTTTCCCATGGCATGGGTCTCAGCTCCAGGCGCTGTCTGTGGGCCCCCTAGAGCACCACCTCTGTGAGGATGTAGCTGCCTAGTAAATGGGTATTGAGCAACTAGGGAGACAGCAGCCTGATGCTTGGGATGAAGAACGGAGGCTCATAGTGGCCCTGTTGGCATGGAGACTGGGTCTCTGGACCCCTAGGCCCAGGGTATGGAGCCTGGTTGAGTGGCTTGGGGAAGCTGAGGCTGCCCTGACTAGCTGTGTGTGTGTGTGTGTGTGTGTGTGTGCATAGCATCTCTGTGTTGGGCAGGGGACTCACAGATGGTGTCTACTCCCAGCTGAGCAGGCCCTGTCTGCCCCTGTACCCAGGCTTTCCTGACGGGGCCAGTGTAGAACCTGGGGTATTGGGATAGAAGCGGCTCTTCAGATCCCCCAAGAGCGCGGGCTCAGGCATGGGCTTTTTCCTTCTCCTCCATCCCCTCATCATATGGGTGTCTGCCTGCCAGTGGAGAAAGGCGGAGGAGGTGTCTCCAGGACCTTTAGCCCCTTGAGGTGTATATTTGGGGAGCTTTGTTGACTCCTAGTATCTGGGGTCTTCCCAGGCGAGGAGGTCCTGTTCACAGGTTCTCCACAGGGGCCTGCTGCATTCCCAGCAAGGTGCTCATTGTTGGACGGATGGTTCATAGGGAGCCCCCAGTGCCCCCTTGTCCTAGCCCACCCTCAGCGTGGGTGTGGTGCGTGTGGGACTGGCCAGCGGTCACTCCAGGGCTGCAGCATCTCAGCACCCCCAGGACCCACAGGGGCACCCCAGGACGCTGCCCCTGACACACTCGCTTGTTCTCCTTCCTGCACAGAAACCAGGCAATGCGGAAAAAGTTGATCCTGTACTTCAAGAGGAGGAACCACGCCCGGAAACAATGGGTGAGTCACCCCATGGCCCGCTACAGCCGGCTGTCCTTGGAACCCACCTGCCTCCCCCCTCCTGGTCTGCCTCTGTGCCACCAGGCTTCCCAGACTGGGGTGTGGTGTGGAGAGGGCTCCTTCTCCAAGCGGGGGACTGTGAGAGGGTTCATTCCCCAGTAGGAATGGTCTAGGAAGAAAGCAAGATTGTCATTGTGGGGTCATCGTCCCCAATTGTGTATTGAGTTCTGCTCCCCTCAGCAATGAAGACAGGGCTGAGGCTGCCCTGCTGGGGCTATTAAGGACAAGGACACGGTGCCCTTGGTTGGTACCGGTGCACAGGATGTGACAGGTTCGGGCATGAGGACCAGAGAGGGCTTTTCTGATTGTGACTGAGCGTTGAGAGAGCGTTCAGGTGAGACTCACAGAGCCGCCATCTGTCCACTGCAGTTGCTCCTGATGGACAAGGGGCTCTTGTGGCCAGCCAGACAGCCCTGCCTGCTGGCGGCCACCGTCACCTTGGAGATGCAGAGGGCAGGCAGTGCTGGGCTTGTAGGCAGGGGGCGGACGGACTCGTCTCGTCTATGAAGACATGAGAGTGGCTGTAGCAAGTGGTACTACAGTTAGACGTGAAGGGGGACTTCCTGACCTTGGACAGATGGTAGAGCTGCTTCCTCTGGCACGGCAGCGGTGTTGGGCTGGGATTGGAGGAGCTGTTCAGGATGTGGACTCTAATTTGGAGAAGCCCTGGGCCTGATGTGCCTCACGCCTTTCTCGCGTGTTCTCTGTCCGCACTTCTAACATGGGCACAGGCCGCTCACACTGTGACTGGGCAGACCAAGAAGCACTGACCATGGTCTGGAATAATTTTACATGCTTGGAATTCAGCTGCCACCTGGGTCAGAGAGAAGGCATCAGGGTCATGAGGGCACCAGGGCAGGGAAGCTCTGCCGCAGTGTCCCCTGATCTGCCGGGACTGCATCCTGCAGCTGTGTGTATGTGTGTGAGTGTGTGAGCATGTGGACAGTGTGTGTGTCAGCGTGTGCAGAGCCATATGCATGTGAACGTGTGTGAGAGCATGTATGTGAGTGTCAGAATGTGCAGAGTATGAGTGTCTGAGTGTGCATGTGTCACCGTCTGCAGAACGTGCATGTGTTAGCATGTGCAGAGTATGTGTGCATGTGTGAGCATGCATGCATAAGCATGTGCAGAGAGTGTGTACGTGTGTGAGAGAGAGCATGCATGTGTCCACGTGTGCAGTGTGTGTTTGTGTGTATGAGTGTCAATGTGTGCAGAGTATATGTGTGTGAGAGCATGCATGTGTCAGCATGTGCAGAGTATGTGTGTGAGCATATATATATGAGTATCAGCATGTGCAGAGTATATGTGTGTGTGAGCATGCATGTGTCAGCGTATGCAGAGTATGTGTGTGCATGTGAGAGTGTGCATGTATCCATGTGTTCAGAGTATGGATGTGTGTGAGAGTGCATGTGTCAGTGTGTGCAGAGCA
>NW_006408596.1:510655-578811 GCF_000296735.1 Chrysochloris asiatica
GTGCGTGTGCCAGCGTGTGCAGAGTATGTGTGTGTGAGTGTGCAGTGTGTGTGTTCGCAGAACAACTCTAACAGTGGGGTAGCTGGCGAAGCTGGTGTCGGCCTCGGCTGGCTCAGGCCCCGCCACTCTCACCAGGAACAGAAGTTCTGCCAGCGCTACGACCAGCTCATGGAGGCCTGGGAGAAGAAGGTGGAGCGCATTGAGAACAACCCCCGGCGGCGGGCCAAGGAGAGCAAGGTGCGCGAGTACTACGAGAAGCAGTTTCCCGAGATCCGCAAGCAGCGGGAGCTACAGGAACGCATGCAGAGGTGAGTGGGGGGCCGTGCCGCCCGACCCAGCAGCCCACCTTCCTCTCACTCAGCTGAGACATGCCCAGGGGCCAGGTCAGCTTGTAGGACTGTCAGCCAGGGTCTCAAACTGGGGCCCTGGGGCTGTGCCAGCGCCTTGGGCGAGTTCTTGGGACCTGCTTGGCCTCAGTTTAGAAGAAAAAACACTTGGGTGAGACAAGCACGCTTGTCCCTGCCTTCTTCACTCATGGGGCCCTGTACAGCCCTATAGGTGTTGAGTTTGAGATCCCTGGCCGTCTTGCTGGGAGGCGGAGGACTGAGTGAGCCCCATGCAGTGTGCCCAGTGGTGCTCACAGTCAAGTCCTCCTTGTATATAGAAGCGGGAGGTCCCATCAGTCCCTGGGCACCTTTATTACAAGGGGACTTGAGTCACAGAGGCTGACCTGGCCCCAAATCTGTGTGGTTGGGCTGTTTGAGGGTCCTGTGAGGATGACTGAGTGTGGGATTATGCCCAGACCTGTCCTAACTAAGTCTGTCCCTCTCGCTTTACAGCAGAGTGGGCCAGCGGGGCAGCGGGCTCTCCATGTCGGCTGCCCGCAGTGAGCACGAGGTGTCTGAGATCATCGACGGTCTCTCTGAGCAGGAGGTGAGTGTCTATGACGTCCATGAGTGTCCCTGCCAGCCCGAGGCAGGTAGTGTGTGGACGGAGCCAACGACCATGGGTGGGTGAAAGGTTGAAGGTGGGGAAGGGAATTAGAGGCTGACCCGAGACCTCTCAGACTCCTGGGCAGCAGAGGCGGGTTCTGCTGGGAGAGGCCTTTGCCTGGGACCAGGTCTCTGCTCAGCCATTTCAGGAGGCCACCAAGGTGGACAGGGAGAGTCTGGGTTTCCGGGCTGCTCCTGGTGGGCTGGAGAGGCTCGGGGGTGGGGGCCTATTCTTCCTGAGTCGGGTGAGATCAGGGGACCCCCCCCTCCCTCCGCCTCAGCTGTAGCTGGCTGACCTTGGTTGGGCCATGCCTGCCTGCCTCCCCGGGAAATGGTGAATAATTGGCCCTAATGGGCCACTGCAGAGAACTGGGTAAACAGCCCAGGTAAGCAGCTGCTCAGGGCCTCTTAACCGCCATCAGGATGCGTGAGGAGAGAGCCCAGCTCCGCCACGCATGGTGGGGAAGCATGGTTCTCAGCAGGCAGCTTCCAGGAGCGGGAGACCACCCTGGGGGTGGGAAGATGGCGCTGTGGCCCTCCCATCTCTGTGATCCCACGTGAGTGTGGCCCTACCTTGACTGCGGTGTGGTGTGCAGCTCGAGCTTCCAGGGCAGGAATCAGGACTCTGCTCCTGCTGCAGGTGGCTTGCCGGGCGTTGTGATAGCTGGCTCACCACAAAGCCGCCAGCCCAGCTACCCTACTCTTGAGGCCTCAAACCACCGTCTCTTGCACATCACCTGGGTGCCGCCCCTCCCTGTCCCTGGTCCTCCTGCTCTCTCTGACCCACCACCCTCCCTGCCCCTCAGAACCTGGAGAAGCAGATGCGTCAGCTGGCGGTGATCCCACCTATGCTATATGATGCCGACCAGCAGCGGATCAAGTTCATCAACATGAACGGGCTGATGGGTGACCCCATGAAGGTGTACAAGGACCGCCAGGTCATGAACATGTGGAGCGAGCAGGAGAAGGAGACCTTCCGCGAGAAGTGAGTCCCAGCTCCAGACGCCCAACTTGCGATGCCGTGTTACCGTTGTCATTGTTTTGAGCTCCCATGTCCAGCGGAACAAATCACTGCCCGGTCCTATGCCTTCCCTGGGATGGGTTGTAGACCGGACCTTTGTGATCCGTGGAGTTTTCATTGACGGATTTTCAGAAGTAGATTACCAGGCCTTTCTTCCTAGTCTGTCTGAGTCTGGAAGCTATGCTGAAACCTGCTGAGCATCAGAGTGGCCCGTAAGCCTCCATAGACACATGGGTGGTGGCTGCGCAAGAGGCGTATGGGCTGGGAATTGCATGGGGGTCTCCTACGTGGAAGTGGGGGAGAATTCTACCACCTAGACACACTGCCTCCAGGGTTGAGGTCTAGAGGCAGCTTTATATGAAACAGCCATGGATGTTGTAAGGAATCAAGCAAGCAACCATGGGGACAGGAACGCGAGCAATAATGCCGTGGGTGCACATTGTGCCCTGAAAGTGGCTGCGTGCTCAGTGTGGACCGTGTCCTTCTTGTTCCTCACAGCAGTCAGCCAGATTATTCACATCACACAAGTGGGAACACAGAGGCCCAGAGAGGTGGAGAGACTTCACAGAGGTCACACAGCTTACAACTAGTGGAGGTGGGACTTATCCCCCCAACGTTGGGTTGCGGGGGTTGCCTGCTCGGGACAGGAGTCTGGTCCTGAGAGCAGAAGCTATGGTGGGCTTCTAAACGAGCAAACAGAATGATGAGCATGTCGGGGAGGTGAGTGTGTCGCCACTGGATGTGGTGTCCAGACTTCAAGAGGATCCTCCCTTTATTCTGGTGGTGCTGTGGGATATTGGACAGTTCACACTCACCAGCCACTGCTTAGGAGAAGGACGAGGCAGTCTGCTTCAGTGAAGATGTAGTCTCATCACCCTATGTAGGGTTGCTGTGAGTTGGAATTGTCAGAATGGCGGCGGGTGGCTCTTTGTTGTTGTTGTTGTTAGGTAGTAGTGTTTAGACGCCTTTCTGCATAATCACCTACATAGCCGCAGCATTCTAATTAATTTTTAAGCAATGTATTGTGATTTGGGTGAAAGTTAACAGCCAATGGGTTTTCCATTCAAAACTTCATACACATTTTATTCATGATATTGATTACAGCCCTCACAGTGTAACAGCATGCTCTTCCCAATTCCTCCCTGGGTTTCCTGATTCCATTCCTCTTCCCCTGCCCCTTACTGCCTTCTGAGCTATATCCTTGGGTAAATGCTCCCCTCTTGAGTTTGTGTAGTTGGTTGGTTTAAAGAATGCATTCCCCCCTGGGTATTGGTGTTCACTGCATGGGCCTGTCACTTGGCCAAGCCATGGGAGATGAGTTGATTTCTAACCTTTGAAGGGCTTCTAAGGGCAAAATAATCTAAGGGCAAAATAGGGGTCCACCATAAGCCTTGCCTTTTTTTATGATTTTAAGTTGTGTTTCACAAAGTTTTCTCCCATCTTTATGGGACGTTGTTATGTGGTCCCTTTCAGAGCAGTTGATAGTGGTATCTGGTAGTTGGTTTAGGTCTTCCGGTCTCAGATTCATGGATAATGATGTTCATGTGGTCATTAGTCCTTTGACCTAATTGTATTGATGTGTCTTTGATTTTCCTGACTCTTCTTGCTCCGTGTGGGGAAAGACCTTAGATGGCTCACGATCCTTATAGGGTTTTTATTGCTTAATCTTTGGAAGTAGATCACCAGACCTTTATTCCTAGTCTCTCTTGGTCTGGAAGCTTTACTGAAACCTGTCCACCATGGGTGACCCTGCTAGTGTTAGAAATACCAGTGGCACACCTTTCAGCATCGCAGCCACACACATGCCAAGGTGGGTCCTAAAGGATAGTCCCACCAGGTCACCCTCCTTTGAGGACAGTTGCACCCCTCCCAGGGGTATAGAGAACCAGGTGTGGGAGGCTGGGTACCTGAGGTTAGAGTGGGCTAGGAACACACTACTCTCCCCCTGACACCAGTGTGGACACCACTCTGCTGTAGTCATGCCCTGCAGCCTCAGAGGAGGGTCACAAGTGGGTGATGGTCAGGACCCAGACTTTTTCTGCTTTCTCTGCAGTAAGGAAGGTAGAGGTGTGTGAGTCTCCCGGGGCTCTTGTTCCAAAATCCCACACATCAGGGGTGCTGGGAGAGCATGTGTTTTTGCTCTCGGCTCTGCACATCTAGGACCCCAGGTGTCAGTGGGCCTGTTTCCACTTCTGGTGGTCTCATGTGCCCCATGGCTTATAGATGCTTCTTCATGTGATCGTCCTGCCTCTGCGTGTCTGTCTGGGCCCCTTCTCCTCTGAGGATGCCATTTGTATTGGATTAGGACCCACCCGACCCCAACATGACATCGTTAACTAACCAGACCTTCAGAGACCCCAGTCACAGAGCTCCTGGGGTTAGGATGTAGCCTGTGGGGACAGAGTCAGTCCACACAGGTGGTCCAGGGGTTAGAGTGGTAACCTGTGTGTATGGGTGTGTGAGGGGGCATATTCAGTCCACACAGGGTGTTCCTGGGTTGTGGACGAGGCTGCGGCGAGTCCGTGTGGCCCCCAGACCTAGGGTGGTGCGTATACAGGGCAGTGGGCCATCTGTGTGGGAGGGGCTAGAATGGAAACCACTGCTCCTTACAATGGCTGTTTCTCTGTGAACACGCTTAAACCCCGAGGGCCGGTCCAACATGTGTCCTGGAGTGCCCCTCACACCACACAGATCTGGTGACCTTTAGCAGGAAGAGGCATTTTGGGGAGCAGGGCCAGGACAAGTAAGGGTTTCATCTCCCACAAGCCCACCAGACCCCACCCCTATGTCTCTGCCTTGTGTTCACGTGAAGCCGTCCTTTCACTGTGGAGTCGAGTTCTGTGTGTTTAGTCTCAAAGCAGCTAAGGACAAGAACTGTCATTGCATTAGAGACTTCTGAGCCCTCCCCCTCCCTGGCAATCTTGATACTTTTGGAGGGTCCTGTGTGTATTTCTAGACTGGGACTTTATTGTCAGAGAGAGCAGTAGCTCACAGGGCATTTGAAAGTCATGTGACCATGTCCTAGAGCCCTCCCACTGAGCTGAGGTCCCTGGGGCTGGCCTCTTCTCCTTCCGCCTTCATTTTGCTGTCTGTCTAATGGGTAGCACAGTAGTGCCTCCTCCTTGGGATGTTGCAAGGTGCCGAGTGCGGGTCACCAGGGGTACAGGTGAGGGTCGGGGCAGGGAAATGGTGATGCGGGTGTTTCCTGGTCTCTGCCTGAAGTCAGGAGGGGAGCAGGGGACGGAGGCTTTCAGCTCTGCAAGCTGTCCAAGTGGGATCCCCAGGCGGGGCAGCCAGCCACCCTGAGCATCTCCTCTTCTCCCGAGAGAAGAGGGAGTTCCACGTTCTCCAGTGTCTCCTTGGGAAGCGTGGCAGGGGCCCCCTGGCCTCGCGCCCAGACATCTGGCAGGCCACTTGCCCAATCTCCCCGAGATGGGAGCCTGACCCTGGGGTGGCAGGACCAGTGACTCATCCAGCACCCTGAGTGACCAGAACCCCGGGCCCTGACGTTGCAGCCCACCTCGTGGTTTCCCAGCAATCCTCCACTTCTTGGGAAGCCAGCTGGCGAGGCGCCAGTTCTTGCCACCGCCCTTCGGATTCAGTCCTTTCTGGCTGCTCCTTGGCTGAGGATCTGGTCCCACCTCCGGGGAGGCCCCAGCCTTAGGGCTATGACCCTGCCGGTGGCTGGGCTGTGTCCCCAAGCAGGCCCTGGGAGACCAGGAGAAACACAGCCAATCCAGCAAGGGGGAACCGTCAGCAGCTCCCTGGAATGTCCTCATTTTTCCTGGAAGCCGTCTCCAGCAGCACAAACAAATCCATTTTCAAAGGCGCTGCAGCTGGTGACTCACTCCCAGGCACGCCCTCCCTACCCTCCGCTCCACCCGCCGCTTCCCACACCCCCGTCTAATTGCTGCCATGGGCGGTGCCCGCCGGGTAGCCATGGCAGGCGCCCGGGAGCTCGGCCGACGAGCAGGGGCGCCCCCCTCGGCCCGGCCTCATGCCCACCCCCTTCTCCCCACAGGTTCATGCAGCACCCCAAGAACTTCGGTCTGATCGCCTCGTTCCTGGAGCGGAAGGTGAGTGGGCCCTTGTTGACAGCCCCCACTGGGCCCCTGTGAGCCCGAGCCTGTGGGCAGCCTGGCTGAGGACCCTTCCTCCTGGCCCGCAGCCTCTGCTCGTGCCTGCCTCTGGCCGGTCTTCCCTCTCTCCTCTTCTTCTATTTTCCTTCCTTATTACCTCCCTCTCTCTTTTCCTCCCTCCTTCTTCCGTCTCTTCCTTCCTTCCTTCCGGGAGCGGAACGGAGCTGAACAGCAGGCCCCACCCCAGCGCACGTGCACACGGGGGCGGAGCACCAGACTGTAGCGTCCGTGAAACCCCAAGACCATGTGTGGGCAGGTTCCAAGGGCCCTTGTGCCAGGCTCCTCTGCCAGCTCCTCAGATGTGGCGTCCATACACAATTGGGGCGGCTCCTGGGCAGGCTACAACACAAGGCTAACCAATCCAGGCCTTACAGCCAGGGTAGCGTGCCTTTGGACTTGGGTTGGATGGTCCTGTCTAGGTCCCTGTGATCAGCACCCCTTGTGGCCCCTTAATCTCCCCAGATGGTAGGCCAGGTGTCAGGCTGGCAAGTCACTGTCCCCTTGGACAAGTCTTCATTGTAGACATATTTGAGCCCCATCTGGTCCCAGGATGGGGCAGCCCCTACCCACCAGACAGACACAAAGCTGTCCCCAGAGTGGAGTGCTTCTTTGCTCCCGACCAGGCTGCACCGCTGGTCCCCAGAGGTGAGAGGTGTAGGGAAGGGCGGTGTGGGCTGGAACAGAGTCACAGGTGTGCAGTTGGTACATGGAACTTTCTGGAACCAGTGAGCAAAGCACGCAGGGCTTCTTGCACCTGCGTTACCTCTTGGGGGCAACCTGTGTGTGTTTGAATCCAATTCTGAGAGGTGGAGTGTTGCCCTGGGTGCAGCCTTCTACCACCCCCAGCTCTGCTGCCCCTTCTTCACCATGGTGATGGGGTAGAGTTGGGAAGCAGGATCTAGGGACCCTTCCCAGCGTCTGCTCTTCACCTACCGATGAACACAGGAGGGAGACAGGACAGTGGGGGGAGCATCTTACCACACCTGAAGAGCCAGCATTGGGGAATCGGCCTTTCTTCTCTCCGAGCCAGCCCTGTCCGATTCTGGTTAGAGCTCTGGCGCGAAGGAGATGTTGTAGGGACCAGTCAGCTCCTTTTCAGGAGCGAGGGCTCAGAGCACAACATAGAGGATACACCATGTGCTCTGCACCCAAGGAAACCTAGCATGGAACTTAGGTGGTGCTTACTTCTGATGGGTCTGTAGCCAGGGGTCTTGGGATTGGGGTGACAGGCCAAGACGAGCCCATCACCCCCACTTTGGAGGAGGTTTCCAGAATTGGTCAGGGAGGAGCCTCATCATCTAATCCACAAACTATCAGTGACTGCGTGAGTTCCACTTGGGCCTGGTTTCACCTGAGGGCACCCTGATGAAGCTTTAGTCCATGGAGCATTCTGGAAGTTTCTGATCAGTGCCCTTTGTTTAGGAAAGCTAGGCATCGAGGCACAGCCACCTTTATTTCATTTTCTTTTTTAATAAAATTTTGTCATGTTTTTGGTGAAAGTTTACGTAACAAGTTAAGTTCCCCTTTGACAATTTCCACACAATTTCTTGAGTGATGTAATGTGTCAGCATGCTCATTGATTGCATTCTGGTTGTTCCTTTTCCAATACTCTAGTTTCCCTGCCCCCTTCTCTTCTCAGTTTTGCTTTGGATTGAATGTTGACCTGTGGACTTTTTCCTATAAGCAATTTTCAGTAGAGCAGAGTTCTAATGGGCCATTTCCTTTCTTTTTTGCTTTAATGTTACAAGGTGGTCTCGGGATAGTTTTGCTTCAACATCTAACCCTTTGAAGACCCAGTTAGTTGTACTTTTCAGTGTTTTGTTTTGAAACTGTTTTTAGTAATGGGAAACATTTAAAATGAAATGAGAAGCAAAATCTTTTGGAGGCAATATGGATTTTAATACAGTGAGTGGGACCTATACAAAGGATCTTGGAAAAGTTTGTGGGAAAATGGAATTATAGGATAACAGAAATTTTCCATGAACGTTTTGAAGCCTCCTTGTATGTCCTAAAGGGTCTCCAGTGCTGAGATTGGTGGAATGAGACCCTTTTCTTCAGATTCATGCCATTATGAGCACCACCACCACATGGCAGCATGTACTAAAAGTGGGATATCCTTTTCCCAGTAAATCCCAAAGGCAGAAAATGTAGCTGGGCAGTAGAGGGTCAAAGAATAGATGAGGGTGGTAACCTCTAGGAGTACTAGGGTCTCAGAGGATCCAGTTAGTCTGGGACAAGGCCATCTTTGCACTTAACAGTCCTCGCAGAACCACCAGGAGGCAAGCTGCTGGCGTGGCACCAGCTCCCAGCCTGCCCCTCGGTTACTGAGATCGTGAGCATCAGGGTAGTCTTTCCACTTCCCAGCAGACAGCTGTGCCAGGATTCAAACCCAGGGCAGAGGAAAGAAAGAAATACTAAAGGAAATATAGAGCGAGATGGGTCCCTTCTGATGAATGGAACTTAAAAAGAGTTGTTCATGGTGCCACATGTTAGGGAAGAGGGAGGGGGCTGGGATGAGAGAAGGGAGACCTCAGGTCTGAGGTGGCAGAAAGCGACGTTATCATCAGTGAGGACAGTAATGGGCAGCCGTGAGTGGCTACAGACCACTGGGCGCTGTTCTCAGTCTTTTGCTAACAGATTAGCTTCCTTTGATGGTCATGGCAACTCTGTGAGGTTGTATTGCTTGTGTCCCATTGCTCAGATGGGAACACTAAGGCCCAGTGAGGTCAGGCTGTCCATTTAGCACATGGAGGAGCCAGTCCTCCTCAGCACTTTTCCTCTCTGTGGCAGACGGTGGCTGAGTGTGTCCTCTACTATTACCTAACCAAGAAGAATGAAAACTACAAGAGCCTGGTGAGACGCAGCTACCGGCGCCGTGGCAAGAGCCAGGTGAGAATGACTGCTCCCCTCAGGTGCCTATTCTGGGCCGGGCCTCTCTCAGATCCTCTTTCTGCCCATCCTTTGTATGCTGACCACAGGAATCAAAGAGCTGGGAAGAAATGACCATTGTTGGCCTGGAAACTGGGGACTCCCAGCTATGAGACCTAAGGTCACTGTGGTCAAATGAACCACACTCCCAAAGCTGGGACTGGGTCCCCAGGGTGACCTGGCATGGCTCACATATTTACTTAAAAAAATAATTTCTTAATCATTCTGGATGTTTCTTTTAATGCATATTTGAAAACAGTAGCTAGAACTTCAACCTGCAGTTTTCCAGACATTATTGCCTGGGATGAGACTGAAGGGTTAGCCAGGTTATAACAGGTGTGGCCTCTCTACATCTGGCCCCTAACTGGTTTTTGTGAATAAAGTTTTATTGGCACGCAGCCGTGCCCATTGGCTTCTGTACTGTCAGGCTCCTTGTGGTCTCCAGGGATGCTGTGGCAGAGCTGGGCAGGCGCTGCAGAGATGGCCTAATGTGGGAAACCCAAAATAGATGCTCTCCGACCATTTTCAGAGAAGCTTTGCCAACCCCAGAATTGGAGGGAAAAGTTGGTTGAAAATAACCATTTAGTCAATAACCGTAAAGGTAAAAGGGACCAGAGATGATGGTTTAAAGGCATTTCCGGGAACTGGGAGATGGAGGGCCAGGCATGGAGCCTTTCTGTCTCTGGCTGTGCAGAGTCACCTTAGAGCAGGGATGGGGGCACATCCTGGGAAAGGGTGGGTACTCACTGTGGTAGGTGGGCTAGGGACTGGACAGTGAGGAGAGCTAGGCACTGATGTCAGATGCTAGGCGTGCGCTTCGCTGGGTGCCCGGGAGGAGCGTGGACTGGGATGCATGACCTGAGCTTTCCTAGGTTGGTGTGCTCTCTTGCACTGTCTGTCTTCCTCTCCCAGCGTCCGCCGAGAAGCAGCCATTTACCAACTGAATCCCACACTGCTGTCTCCTCCTCCCAGGATGTGCCCTGGATAGGGCTTGGGTGTCCTGTCGTAGTTGTGCGTAGTCACAGTTGGCTGACTCGCTTTCCCATTCAACCTAAGTGTAAAACTGAGCTTTAGTGCAGAGACTTGGCTGTGGTTTTTCAGAAATTGGCTGGCATTCAGGAAGTTTTTAGACTGAGAGGCAAAAATTCAAGTAAATGTGAAGCAGAGTGGGCGAGTCAAAAAGTACTGCTACTTGGGTTCTAGGTTGCACACAGGTTTATTCCCAAGAAAACATGTTTCATCTTGTCTGTCGTCAGTGAGTGGCTTGTCTTTTTAGTCTTCTTTGGGTGCGTTGAAAAAAAGGACCAATCAAAGCTGAATTCCGAGGGGATGTGCTAGGCCAGTTCTAGGTAGAGAGGTCAGGTCAGTAGGTTATGGTGACTGTTATCTGGAATTCTGAAGGGTTTATTGGCATGAATTCAGGCTTCAAGTTGCCATGGTGAAGGCTAAGCATTGGACTGGTACCCACAAGGTCGACAGTTCAAACTAACCAGCTGCTTCTCGGAAACCCTATACAGGGGTCAATATGAGTCAGAACTCACTTGAGGGCAATTAACAACAACAGGGTCCTGGTGTGGCACTGTAGGATAAGCACTGGACTACTGACTATAGGTTGGCAGTTAAAACCCACCAACTGCTCATTGGCAATCCTATACTGGGTTGCTATGAGTCGGAACCGACTTGCCGCTGCCTAACAACAATAACAACATGGACAAAGTATTGAAAGATGCAGGAAGCATCCAAAGAAGATGGAAGGAATACAGAGTCATTGTTACAAGAAAGAATTTATTGGCATTCAACCATTTCAGGAGGTAGCATATAACCAAGTATCAATGACAGTATTCAAAGAGGAAGTCTAAGCTATTCTGACGGCATCAGCATAAAGCAAGTTGCCAGGAATTGATGGAATACGAATTGAAATGTTTCAACAAACTGATTCAGCACTGAAGGCGCTCACTGCTCTGCTCTAGGAACACAGGAAGACAGCTCCCTGGTCAGCCAATTAGAAGAGACCCATATATGTGCCCATTCCAAAGAGGTGACCCAGTGAATGTGGAAATCATTGAACAATGTCATTTATATCACAGGCAAGTCAAATTTTGCTAAAGATTATTAAAAAATATCTCATTGCTGACGCCAGATCATCTTGGCTGAGAACGGAGAATATCAGAAGTATGTTTACTTGTGTTCCATTGACTACGCAAAGGCATTCAGTTGTGTGGATCATAACAAAGGATGGATAACATTGTGAAGAATGGGAATTTCAGAACACTTAATTGTGCTCATGCGGAACTTGTACATAGACTAAGAAGCAATCGTTCAGACCGAACAAGGGGACACAGGGTGGATTAAAATCAGGAAAGATATGCACCAAGGTTGTATCCTTTCATCATATTTATTCAATTTGTATGTTGAGCAAATAACCCGAGAAGCTGGATTATTTGAAGAACAGCGTGGCATCGGGCCTGGAGGAAGACTCATTAACAGCCTTCTATATGCAGATGATACAACCTTGTTTGCTAGAAGTAAAGAGGACTTTGAAGCACTTACTGATGAAGATCAAAGCTTTCAGTTTGATTGCCCCTCAGTGTAAGGAAAACAGAAGTCTTTCACAACTGGATCAGTAAATAACATGATGAACATAAAAGATTGAAATTGTCCAAAATTTTATTTTACTTGGATCTATAGTCAACACTCACCAGCTGCTCCTCGGACGGGTTGCTACGGGTCAGGATCGACTCGACTCGACTCGACTCGACGGCACTTAACAACAACACCAATAGCCAACACTCATGGAAATAACAGTCAAGATACCAAGCCATGTATTGCGTTGGGCAAATCTGTTGCAAATCTCTTAAAAGGTGTTAAATTACAAAGATGTCACTTTGAGGACTAACGTGCACCTGACCCAAGCCATACTGTTTCCAGTTGCCTCATATGCAGGGCAAAGCTGAACAGTGAATATGGGAGACTGGAGAAGAAACGCGCCATTTGCGTCATGGTGTTGATGAAGAATTTTGAATATAGCGTGGCCTGTCAGAAGAATGAAGAAATCTGTTTTTGAACAACTATGGCTGGATTGCTCTTTGTAAGTGAGGACGGTGAGACTCTGTCCTCATTCTGGCCATGCCCTCAGGAGGGAAGGACATTATGCTTAGGAAAGTGGAGGGTTGGGAAAAAAGAGGAAAACCATCTCTATCCTCACTGAGATGGGTTGCTATAGCGACTTTAACAATGGGCTCAGACACAGCAACGGTTGTGAGGATGTCGCAGGATTAGACAGTGTGTGTTCTGTTGCACACAGTTTCCATGAGTCAGAACTGACTCCACTGACAACCTGGACAGATGTTTTGGAAAGCTACGGGGTCATCACAGAGGCTTATTATGAGGAAGTTTTAAGAAAATTGAAAACTGCTTTGGGGAGCATAGAGGTCAGGAAAGTTGCACCAAGGAGCTATTTTCCATCCCAACAATGCACCTGCCTATTCTTTGAGGGTAGCCAGGGCTGTCCTGAGAGAATTCTATTGGGAAACCTTACTTCATCCTCTCTACAGCGTTGATTTTGCCCCTTCAGAATTCCTTTTGTTCCCCGAACTCAAAAGAACATTTCATAGGAATAGCAATCTGTCCTTCAAGGGTCCCCAAGCTGCTGTTTGGACATGATGTGAATCACGGCAGAACTCTCCAGGAAAGGTTAAACATGGAAGCATTGCCTTCAGGAATGTAGACTGAGGTGATGGATATTTCGAGGGGCCGGAACTTCACATTTTGATATTTCTGTCATTATTATTAAAGGACCGCCAACCACAAAGTTGGCGGTTTAAACCCACCAGTGAGTCCATGGAAGAAAGATGGAAGTTTTCTGCTCCTGTGAAATTTTACAGCCTCGAAAGGCCTACACCTGGTGGCTGTGAGTCGGATTCAACTCAAATACAGTGAGTTTAGAGTTTGAGGTTGGTTTTGTAACGTTACTTTTTCCCTTACTCAGGTGTCCCGAGGCAAGAGGCAGAAGAGAGTGGTAGGGCTCATTTCGGGTCCCTGGGGCTTTGTAGAGCATACGCCTTAATGGTATCATTGTTGTGAAGTGCCCCTGAGTCGGTGCCAACTCCTAGCCACCCTGTGTAGGGTTTCTGAGGAGCAGCTGGTGGGTTTGAACTGCCAACCTTGTGACTCAAACTGACCTTGAGATATCCAGCGCATTAGCCTGCAGCACCATGCCAGGACTGCGATGGTGCCATTAGCCTGTCTGCAGAAATGATCTTTTCAGCGATGTTCCCTGTCCAGGTTCAGAATGCAGGTAGTGACATCCGCATGGATTCTTGGCATTTGTATCTGTAGCAGTGTTCCGTGGGACTCACAGACAGCCTCCACTGTTCCCAGGCACTCTGCCGGTGGTTCCAGCAGCTGGGTCCAGATCCCCGAGGGCTCCCTGAAAGAGTCAGACCATCCAGAACTGCCCCATGGCCGCCTTCTTTGGCTCTCCAACTTCTGGATGCTTCTTTGCGTTCAGGCACACACTGTTAGGATAGCAGCCCCTGTTCGTCCCCACCCCTCCTGAACCAGGACCCCGGACCCAAGAACCTGTGTGTCCGGTTGCTTTTCGGGCTTGGCGTCCGGTTGTGCCTTCTTGCCCGGCCCTTGGCCCTGGGCCAGGCCCAGTGAGTCACAGCTTGGAGCTCATGGTTCATGAAGCAGGGTTGTGCTGGCCCCATGCTCTGCGAAGCTGAGCCCAGGAATGCTGTGCTTCATCCAGGGCCTGGATGCCCTGTGTTGGGACTGCTGAGGTTGTGAGGCCACCGTGGTGTCGTGGGCAGACGCAAGGGCCCCCTGAGGGAATGGGGGGTCCCTGCTGTGGTGGGGACACATCCCTGGGGGTGAGTGCTGCCCTGCGTCCTTTCATTGAGGTTCTTGCGGTGGGCATGGCTAAGTGGGCAGGGAGAGCAGGTTGGAGGGGCTGGGCTAGGGTCTCTTCCTGTTGAGAAGTAACAGGGGGACAGGAAGAGCCTGGGCTCCTTCTCCATCCTGGTCCCCTGGGCTGTGGCTCTGTGTTCTGTGCCCCACCTCCCTGCCAGCCCTCCTCACTGGCAGAGCTCTCCTCTCTGTGTCGTGCGTTCTCTTGGGCGGGCCTCGGTTTCTCTGTATGCGTCTCTCCTCCTCTCTGTTTCTGCTTCTTTGTCTGTCACTCTTTTCTCTCTCTGGGTCCAGCTCCCCATGGAGGGACAGATGACCTTGTTCCTGCTGCTGTGAATCTCTGAGCTTGAGCGGAGGCAGGGTGACTGGCGAGTCACCATACCTGGGCCGAGCCAGCAGGCGAGACTCCCTGTTGGTGACTTCCCTTGCTGGCTCGCTTGGTGAAATTGACAAGGATGTTTGGCTGTCTGGACACAGCCATGTGGCACTGAATGAGCACCGGCTGGGCCAGGGCTCTGCTATATACGGGCAGTCAGGCCCGTAGGAGGCGCTTCTTCCTGCTCTGTGGTGGGCAGGATCGAGTCCAGATGTGGGGCCAAGATGAACAGATGCTCCTGATCCCACCCACGAGGATGTCGAACAGAGTTCCTCCAGGTCCCCTTGGGCTCTGATTCTGGGGATGGAGGCTCAGTGCTGGGCAGGGGAGGGGGTCCCAGGAAACAGCAGGCTGTGTCTGAGCTGCCATTGAGGGGAGACCCACTGCTCCCTCCCCACCAGCCGAGCGCTGCAGAATGACAGAGGATATGGCTGGGGTGGACAACATGGGACGGGCTAGCTGGGTCAGAAGTCAGATAGGAAGAGCAGCCGGATGGGGCCGAGTCAGCGTGGCCGATGTGTCATCGTTCTCTAAGTTGCCACTGAGAGTTCTGGAGTGGCACAGCCGTGTGCACGAGTGAGCCCACCTGGTCATCGGGTGTCTGACAGACCTCGTTTGAAGATGCTTCACTTTATTGCTCTTTGTGGTTTGTTTTTTTTTTTACAAATGGAAGGTTTGTGGCATCTCAGCCTAGTTTCCCAACAGCGTGCTTTTACTTCATGTATCTTGTCATTCTTACAAGGTGTCAGACTTTTTCATCTTGCTATGATACATTGCCTGGAGCCCTGCTGTGGCGCTGTGGGTTAATGCGCTGGACTGCAAACTCAGTTTGAACTGCAAGGCTAGCAGGTCGCTGTGGGTTGGAACCGGCTCAAAGGCACTTCACAACAACAACAGTTATACACTGATAAGACTACAGGATAACGTCAACGTCGCTTGGCTAAGCTCTGGGAGACCTGAACATGTGCAGCTTGTTTTGAAGTGAACTCACTATATGTCTGAGGTTTGCTGATGGATGGATGGATGGATTAGTGGATGATGGATGGATGGGTAAATGGATGATGGATAGGTGGATGATGGATAGATGGGTGATGGGTGGAGGGCAGATGGATAGATAGATGGTGGGTGGATGGATGATGGATGGATATAGATGAATGAATGAATAGATAGATGCTGGATGGAAGGATGGATGAAGCCTAGATGATGGATGATGTACAGATGATAGATTGATGGAAGATGGATGGACAGATGATGGGGGTGGATGGATGGATAGATAGATGATGGATGGATAGATGATAGATGATGGATGGATGGATAGATAATGAAGATGGATGGATGGATGGATGGGTGGATGGATGGACAGATGATGGGGGTGGATGGATGGATAGATAGATGATGGATGGATAGATGATAGATGATGGATGGATGGATAGATAATGATGGATGATGGATAGATGAATGATGGATGGATGAACGGAAGGATGGACGGAAGGACGGACGAATGGATGGATGGATACCTGCCTACTGTTAAGTCAACTTGAATGCACAGCAACCTTACACAAAACAGAACAAAATGAGCAGATTCAGGATGAACTGCTCTGGGGGGGGTGCGGGGGTGGGGGTGTGTGTGTGATTGGGCTCCACCCTGAACAATGACAAAGAGCTTGCCAGGTAGGAGGCGTGATGAGTGCAAAGGCCCTGAGGCAGGAGTCAGAGCAGCAGCTTCCTGGAGACTAGTGAGCGGAGGAGTTGCCCCAGGGAGGTGCAGGGCCAGGTCATCCAGGTCTGGTGGTGGGGGCTGCTGGTGGGAGTCATGGGGAGGACGGGATATGAGTCACAAATTCAAACAGCCTTTGATGTTCACAGGCGCGCTCTGGCCGCTTGTTAAAGGCTGCTCGTGTCCTCTTAACACACAGAGCCTGGCCCACATTGAATGCCAGCTCTTTGGGGTAGTGGGGAGCCTGGATTTGCAGCCTGTGTCCGTTCCTCTGGTGTCACCTCTCCCACTCTGCCCAGATGCAAGCTGTTGACTGATGCTACCGACTTGTAGAACTAGGAAGGAACGGGCTTAGCACACTGTGAGGTAGTGTCTCCGCCCTGCAGGTAGAGTTGGCTTAACTAGTTTCCAGAAACTATAGAACCACCAGGTAGTTAGGAAGAGAGAGCTTTGAGTATTGATGTCTTGTGTCTTTATTATAATTTACTTAACTGTAAACTGACCCATTGCCATTTTTGGTACTGAATTCCTGAACCTTTGAGGTGGGAGGAGCCTCAGTATACCTCGGTCTGTGTCTCTCACAGAGAAGCCCCTCACCGACTCCCCTCAGTTTCCCCAGAACAGATGAATGGGCTATAGATTAGGTGTAGGGACAGGAGACTGGCAGCCAAGGTCACCAAGCAGGTGAAAACTGGGTTTGGTCTTGGCTGTGAGCCCACGTTGTATTCACCTGGCCTCCTGTGTGGCGGCAGACGGGCCTTTGGAAAACTTGGAAGCTCTCGGCTGAGCCAGGCTCTCCCTTTGATCCTGCGTCCTTGTCCAGGACCACAGCCCTGGGCTGCTGAGCCTGCCACACCCCACCTCTTGGAGGGTGGGAGGTGAGCCCGTCTCTGCCCCGGGTCTAGTAATGTGTTGGGGAGGAAACGCACCTGGCGCCCAACTTGCACACCTTGTTGGGAAATGGCAGAAATAATGACCAGGTTCCTGTGCTCAGGGGGGCTGGTGCCCCAGGGCTTGGAGACGGGCTTGGCAGGTGGTGAGGCCAGGCCAGGTGAGGACAGTGGGTAGAGATGGCAGAGAGAGGGCCCATGTAGCTGGGTCCATGTAGAAATTGGGCCCGGGTTTGAATCCAAGCGTTGCGGTTCCATTTTCCCTCCTGTGCTTTAGGTTCTTTTCTGTAATACGGGGAGATGATAGGAGTTGGATAAAGGAGATGACACCCACCACAGAGCCCTTCAGTGTTAACCTGCTGTCTGCTCTCAGCTTCTAAATGAAAGGCTTAAACACATCCAGCAGCTCATGGAAGAAAGCCCTGGCTATGTGTTCCCATGAAGATTACAGGCAGGAAGGCCCCATGGAGCGGTTCTAGTCCGGCCAGCAGCCTTGAACAGCATGCCTGCAGGCCTGGGGTCTTGCAGAGAGTTAATAGCACCCCAGCTCCTTCGAGTGTAAGCCTTCTTCTGCCTTCAAGTCTGCAGGCTTGTAGTCAGGGGAGACAGACGGTGGTGGGGGGTGCTTGATAGGGCAGGCAGTGGCCTGGCATTGGGTGATGAGGCTGGTGCAAATCACTCTGCCTCCCTCCCCCCCGGGGGGAAAAGAGAAGCAGGTTCAAGCCGAAGGTTCCTGGGGACACAGTGCAGTGTTGGAGAGCCCTCCGTTAGTTGTAAATGTCTCAGACCCCTACCCTGCATCTTGTTTCTGCAGACCACAAGCCTTGTTCCTGTAATGAACCAGGATGCTAGGTAGAGGTGGCCCAGCAGGGAAGATGGGGACAGAGGAAGTCCTCGTCCACACCCCCAGCCCCCACCTCTTTCCCTCTGCTTGGATTTCTAGTTGGTTTGGAAATTGTCCACGTGCCTGACCCGCATTGAAAACCCTATGGGCAGCGGGATAGGAAAAGGTCTGGTTTGGCAGCTGCCTATAGGGAAGGCCTTGGGGTGGCCAAGAAGTTGAGCCTGGTTAGAACCAACACCACTGTCCTGGTGTCAGGGTACAGCTGCTTGGGAGGGAGGTGGGAGCGGCACACCAGGATCCCCTTGGACACTGGTGAAGCTGGGAGTCTCTCTGACCCTGACCGTTGTCATAACAACAATGCTAGGAAATTGGGGTCATCCCTCATCTCCCCATTTTATGGATCTGGAGACTGATGCTAGGAGAGGTGTCTTGAGCTTTACTGGGACAGGCAGGCCGGGGCTTGCGGTATCTCCAGCCCTCCCTCTCCCCTCCACACAGGACACCATTTAAAAATTTTGTGTTTTTCAGCCATAGTCTGTCTTCTTACTCACTGATTCTTCACTGTACTGTAGGCAGGCCGTACGTCCCTGCTTACAGAGGGAAGAAAGCAGAACACAGGAAGTCTCAGCCCCTAACGTGGCCACTCCAAACCCCTGTGGGCCTCAGTCCCTAGCTCTTGGCAGCTAGGCCCGGCTCCTGCTCCCCCGTACCCCAGAGACTCAGGCCATGTCTAGAGCTGGCCGGGCCGCACCTGCTCACATCCCCTTCCTCTCCCTGCCCCCCCTCCGGTGGTCACAGCAACAACAACAACAACAACAACAACAACAGCAGCAGCAGCAGCAGCAAATGCCCCGGAGCAACCAGGAGGAGAAGGAGGCAGAGAAGGAGGCAGAGAAGGAGGAGGACAAGCCTGACGCAGACGACAAGGACGAGCTTGTCAAGTAGGCAGGGGGGGCCGGCGCTGCCCCAGGTCGCTCTCTCCTCAGTCCCAACCTGCAGCCACTGGGGGGTGGGGGTCACTCTTAGTCCAGTTGTGTGATTTCCCCCACATCGCCTGCCATGAAGGGAATTCTCAGGCCTCATCTGCTGCCTGCTACCCCCTCCCTCTCCATCCTCTGGAGACGGCAGAGGCTGGCTGATGGCTCACTGGAGCTCCTCTTCTGAGTCCATCAATCCTGACAGTGACTTTGGAGCTCTGTGCTCCCCGGTGGCTGGAGCTCCAGAGATGCCGGGGAGGAGCCAGGCCTGCCCTCACCTCTTCACTGTCAGAGTCACGGGCCTGATAGCCTGCACGGAGGCACACTGCCGGGGAGGCGGGGTGTCTCTGTCACCCCGTCTGCCTGAAGATGAACAGGGAGCCAGGGCAGTCAGTCTGGTGGCCCCATAGAAAACTCTCCCACGCCACCATCTGCAGAATCCCCTGGGCATGTAGACCCCCACACCTTGACTCAGCCTCCAGCAGTAGATCTCCCCTTGGCCTTCCTCAGGGCCCACTGGGCCTTGATAATCCCTAAAGCAAACGTCTTGCCACTTACCTCGGTGCCTCTGGTGGACTTGAACCTCCAACCTTAGTTGTCTGTGCCTCCTCTCTGGGGAATAAAGTTGCCTTGAGGATTGTCACCAGCCTATACTCCCCAGTGCATCAGAACTCTAAAGTAGGTACAGATAGCAGCTTGGAATGTAAAATGGCCCCCACCCTGTTGGGTAAATACAGTAGCCTCATGGGAAAGTGTCCAGTGTCCCCAGTGATGAATAGCACAGCCACTCAGGATCCACTTGTCCGAATACTCTCATTTGGCAAATTAAGCCATCAACGATATGCTGTCAGCCCGCGTGTGTCCCCACTTCCCTCCCCGGCTCTAGCAGCTGGTCACAGCTGGCAGCCTGGCGTTCTGGCTCAGGGAGCGCCTGCCCCCCCCCCCCCTCTGGATCTAGGCTCCCTCTTGAAAGCTTGTAAGCCATTCACTTCTTGCCTTCGTAGCCCCCCCCCCCCCCTTTGTCTCCCAGGGAGAAGACGGACGACACCTCTGGCGAGGACAATGACGAGAAGGAGGTGGTGGCCTCCAAAGGCCGCAAAACCGCCAACAGTCAGGGGAGACGCAAAGGCCGTATCACGCGCTCCATGGCCAATGAGGTGAACAGTGAAGAGGCCGTCAGCACACAGCAGAGCGCCGAGCTGGGTAAGTTGGGCTCTGAGGTACACGTTCAGTCTGCCTTAACCTCCCAGACCCCCACTGGCCATATTGTTCAGTGGCGGTGAATCTTCTACAGGTGATAGAAAGTTCTGGTAGCTGCAGTCCTCAGCCATCTCCTGTTCTAAGAGGGCTGTAACCCCGTAACCACCCTGACCGCGGCCCTGGGAGCTGTTTGGGCCTCAGTTTCTCCCTCTGCTCAGCCAGATGGTCCATGTCCATGTGCTCTGAGCCTCAGAAGCTGCTGGCCAGCAGTCCTCTCAGGTCCACGATGACTCCAGTGCGTCAGCATTGCTCTTCGTAGGCTGTTCAGCAGATGAGTGCTCAGAAGCAGGTTGCCAGATTGTTCTTAAGTGTCTCTGGGCAGATTCGAACTGCCAGTCTTTGACTTAGCAATGGAATGATTGTACAGTTAGCACCACCTGATGTGGCATTGCAAGATAAGAACTGGACTGCTCACCTTAAGGGCAGCAGTTCAAACCCACCATGCTGCTCCTTAGATTCAGAACTGACGCTTAAGCAAACTGTGGAGATTGAGTCGTAGTTCTTTGGTTTGGCCACCAGGGGGCAGCCGATGTGTATCTGTCCTCTGTGTGGATCCCATCTTGGCCCCTGTGTGCTCCGCTGAGGCTGGGGTGGGGGCTGACAGGGTGCTGCTTCACCCCCCTGCACCCCTCTGGGGTCTGTGTCCTCCTCCTACCCATGTCATAGATGCATACATGGGCCGTGTGAGGCCTGCAGTGGAGCTTGGCCTCCCTGGAGGCTCAGACTCAGTCAGATTCCAACCTGGCCTTGTGGCCACAAATCCCAACCAGCCTCTGAAATGTTTGGTGCTGAAGTGCCTGAAGGTCTTGGCAGAGGCTTTGGCCTTCGGGGGACCTTCTTCCCTGTTCTCCAAGTGCTACAGTGGATAACACAGTGCCAGACCCTGAGAGTGGTTGTTCCAGTAGCCCCCTCCCCCAGCGAGGCCTCCCCCTGGGAGTCCCAAGGGAAGGAGGGGACAATCAGAGGCCTCTAGGGGTAGCTGAGCCCCCAGTGATGGTGAGACCACCTCCCCTCTTCTGTCTCTAGCCCCTGAGTCACCTCCCGTCCTGCCAGGGTCTTCCCCACTCACTAGTGGGCTCTGGAATGTGCATGCTGTTACAGGTCAGCAGTGAGTGTCCCCCTGTCCCCACCTCCCTCCTGGTCTGAGGTCCCCAGAAAGGCAGGGCAGAGAGGGAATCTCTGGAGAGGCTCTGACTCCGTGTGGGTGACTCAGGAACCCCCAGCTTGGTCTCCCCAGCATGGAGACTTTGGGGAGAGTGGAATAACTGCCCTCCAGAGCAGTGGTTCCCACCAAGGTGGTTCTGCCCCACCGGGGGACATTGGGGTCATCTAGGGACCTTCTGCTGTGACGCTGTGTGTTAATGCGCCAGACTGCAAAGCCATTTGAACTGCAAGGTCGGTGGTTCAAGCTCACCAGCTGCTCTTCAGAAACCCTATACAGGATCTCTATGGGTCAGAACCGACTCGACAGCACTTAACAACAACAGGGACATTCTGGACTGCAAACCACCATGTCGGCAGATCAAACCCTCCAGCTGCTCCTTGGAGACCCTATACAGAGTCCCTATGAGTCGGAACCAAATCGCTGGCATATAACAACAGGGCTACTCTGGTTATCCCAGCAGGGAGGGGTGCTACTGGCCCCTAGTGGGTGAGCCCTGTAATCACATCCTCCTTTGTACAGGACGGCCCCAGCAGAGCCTGTTCTAGCCACCTGGACCCCTGCTTCGCATCCCCAGTCAAGACTTTCAGCTGCCCATCTGTAGAATGGGGTGATTGCAGACTCCCCAGTTCCCAGTGTGGTTTAAGGGCTAAAGCAAGAGCATTGGGAAATAGGACCATCCCGTAGGTTCAATGCCTGTCACCCAAGGAGATGGGAGTGAGCTCCTTACAGCCCCTCTTGACTCAGGGAGAATCCCCTGTGGGGGCAGTAGATTGCACACCCGCCTGAGGACCACTGCCAACCCACCTCTGTCTTCCTTCCAGCCTCCATGGAACTGAACGAGAGCTCCCGCTGGACTGAGGAGGAGATGGAGACTGCCAAGAAAGGTGAGTGCCCTGTGCCTTCCGGATGGAGCACGCCCGGCTGAGGTGTGGCCACTCCTTCCATGAACTGGGCCTCTGCTGGCTGCTGCGTCAGGCTCCAGAGTGTGTCCCCGGCTGACCCCACTGGGAGCTCCTCGGGGCCAATCTATGAGCTCTAGTAAAATGTGGCTGTGGACACAGCCAGAGCTGCAGGCAGGGTGCTGCCGGGGGCTTGTATAGCTGTGACCCATTGAGGGGTCACAGGCTCAGAGAGACTGGCTAGGGCCTCCAGTTCCCAGAAAGCAGACAGAAGTCTCAAGGCCCTTCCATCATGAGCTGGAATGTTCTAGAATGGGATTCCGGGAACCCACATTATGTTTGAAGGTGTCTGTGTGGATGGTAAGGTCTGTGTGGTCCAGGGACGTTGGGCCATCCTGGATGCTGTTGGGTGGAGGCCGCAGGAGTTGAGCCCATTAACTGTCAGGCCTCCTGTGTCAAGAGGCAGCCCCTGATCCTTGGGGTTACATGTGGCCACCGGAGCCAGAGGGGGATGTTGTCTTCCGCTTCCCACCCGTGAAGTGCGGGGTGTCTGCATGCTGTGGGGAATTGGGATCACGGGATGGTGCCTGGTCATCAGTCCTCCTTCCTCTCCAGGAGACACCCAGCCCAGTCTCACGCTACTGACAGGCACAAGAGTTCTCCGCCGATTCACTTCCCAGCTCATCCTTGTTGACTTGTTCTGATAGGCGCGTCACGTCCCTGCTCCCTGCCCTGGGTGAGGACCTGGGGCTGCCCTCGAACACGTGGGCACATTTCTGCCTGAGCCCTAGGTCGTGACTCGAGGGAACAAAGGGCCTTCGTAGAGCCGAGGACGCAGGTAGCAGGTCTGAGAACAGTCCTGCGGCATGGACTAAGGGGTGACTTGGGCCCCATGCCCACCTCCACCCTGGGTGTGGGCTGTGAGTCCCAGCGTGGACTTCAGAAACTGACCCAGAAGCAGGAGTGACCCAGGAAGGCGGGGACCACTCTTCCCATGTAGGCAGGGTGAGGAAGCATTGGTCTTGTGTGGGGGCTCTGTTGTGATAGTGAGGCACCCACAGATGTTCTCCCAGCTGTCGGCCGCAGGGGCAGTGGACCATGACTTTCTCTGTCTCTTCATGTCCATTTCTTCGTGTGGAATGGCAGGTTTTATTGAAATTGCACAAGGTCCTCGTTCCCATTTCACTTTGGAAAAATATATACAGGAAGGCTTCAAAAAAAGTTTGTGGAAAATTCCATTATCTTTTCATTCCATTTGTCCATGAACTCTTGGAAGTCCCTTGTATGAGATAAAACTTACTGTGTGTAGGTCACTGTACAGCATACAGTCCGTTTCAGTGTAGCCGTCACCATTTGTGTAGCCTTTATGTTCCAGAGCATCCGCATCACCCCAAAAAGAAACCTGGGCCCGCGAGTAGCTTTCCCTCTGCTCCTGGCAAGGATGCAGCCGCCTCCTGCTACCATGCATTGGCCTGTTCTGGACCTTTCTTAAAACGACGATTGTGTGATGTCTCCCTTTAGCGTTCAGGTGTAAAGGTTCAGGGGTGTCATGGTATCAGGACGTCACCTCTCATTCTGCCTGGATGCACAGGTCCTAGTTTGGTTCTTGGTTGGGTGGTCTCCACCTTTCAGCTGTGGCAGGTAGTACTGCGGGCAAACATTCCTGTAGAATTGCACGAGTTTCTTATCCACCTGTTGGAGCCTGGGCTGGGGGTGGGGGGTTGTCGGTGGCATTGCCTGGGTGGAGGTGGCAATGCCAGCAGCCCTGGTGCCTGGGCAGTAAGACATTGTGTCTATACTCCCACCCTGACCCCCAGAGATGGGGTCAGAGGGCCATGACTCACCACTGCTCTAAGTTGGGCCCTGTACTCTACCCAGCAGTGAGCTAGCCTGGGCCTTGTCACTTAACGCCGCCCCACCACGAGGTACACAGAGCAGGCCCTGTGGTCTCGGGGACAAGTCTGATTGTGTGCTGAGCATGTAAGCAATCTGGGCATTGCCACAGAGGGCGACTGTTAATGGTTGGGTGCTCCAGGTGGCAGCTCCCAGAAACTCAGTCTCCACAGCGGGAGGGGTAGGGAGTCTAGGAGGGTTCCAGAGCCCCCTGCCCAAACCTCCCCACTGGAGAGATACTGGAGAACCTCATCTCATGCAGTGGCTCGTGCCTCATCCTGTGTGCTCAGGGGCCAGGGAAGAGCAGCAGGTTACCCCGGAGCCTCTAGGAAGGACACTGCCAGGTGTCGGGAAGAACACACTCTGTGACTTCTGTCATCTCTGCTGTTCAGTGGGGTTAGAACATACCCCACTTTATGGAGGTCAGAGGACAGGAAGCTGAGGAGAAGCAGTGATGTGGGTCCTGAGCTCCCTGTCACTGTGTAGATACAACAGGAGGACCTTCAGTGGCGACACTGTAGGTACTGAGCTCCCCGTCACTGTGTAGACACAAACAGGACTGACTTCTGTGATGATGCTGTAGGTACTGAGCTCCCCGTCACTGTGTAGACACAAACAGGACAGGCAGACTTCAGCGGTGACATCATAGGTACTGAGCTTCCTGTCACGGTGTAGATACAACAGGAGGAACTTCTGTGGTGATGTCGAGGTAATGAGCTCCCCATGACTGTGTAGACACAAGCAGGACTGACTTCAGCGGTGATGTTTGTAGGTACTGAGCTCTCTGTCACTGTGTAGATACAAACAGGACAGGCTCCGTCTTGGGTTCTTCTGGGTTTGAGTCCCTGCTTCAGCCTCTTTTGTAGGGGTAGGGAGTGTGGTGTGGTGTGTGGCCCTTATCTGCAGGCCAGGCAAGGGGCCAGGGGACCACCTGGTCAAGGCAGGCTTCCCCAGGACATACCCTTGGGCTGACATCCAGAGCAGGGATTGATGAGGACTTGCAGGAAGCAGCATATTGAATACTGGCAGGGTGCCAGACTCCACGGATGCCTGAGCTAAGTTACTTCCTCCCCACCAGGCAGAGGCAGGTGCTGGCTTCATGTACACAGGAGGTCACACAGCCATTACAGAGACAGAGTGGAGGTGGCATGGGAACCCAGGTTCTCTGGGGGCAGAGTCGGGAGGAGGCTGTGACCATGGTGCCTGAGTGAGGTCAAGCACACAAAGGCGTCAACGGGGGGCCGGACACCCGGCAGGCTGCTAGTGTTAACCTGGCCTTGTTGTGCGGTACCGTGGAGTTGGTTCCGGCTCATAGCGACCCTCTGCACAACAGAACAGAACAGTGTCTGGTCCTGTCCCATCCTCACAATGGCTCCTTTGTTTGAGCCCATTGTTACGGTCACTGTGTCGTATTTTGAGTGTCCGTGGCTAATCCCTCAGAAATGGGTCCCCTGTTCCTTTTTCCTAGTCTAACTTAGTCTGGAAGCTTCACTGAAGCCTGTCCATCGTGGGTGACCCTGCTGGCACCTGAAACACCAGTGGTGTAGCTTACACACCGGCATACAGGTGGGGTAACTGGAGAGAGGGCAGAACTGTCTCAGGGCTTGCACAGGCTCTGACATGGAAGGGGATATAGTTGGAACCTGGAGAGGGGGCAGTGAAGGGCCCGTGGAACCGGTCCTCATGGGCAGGCAGCTTCTTCCCTTCTTAGGGGTGCACTCTGGTAAGGATGGAGTGTGAACTGGAAACAATCAGCCCCCAGGAATGTATCTGGCAGTCCCAGAGAGCTGGCTGCCCGCCCCGGCCTGGTGCCACACTGTGGTGGGGGTGGGGGACAGGCTGGCCGCTGGGCTGGAGTAGGCGCCTCCCTCCCCTGGCTGCTCATGTACTGACCCGGCTGGAGGCCCTGCTCTGCTGCAGTACACCAACACGGGTGAGTGGGGGTGTTCTAAACCTGAGTAAGGAGTGGACCCGGGTAACAGCACCTACGAAGACCCCAAAAGGCTGGAGGTGCCCAGGTTGGCCTCGTCGTCTTCAGCGCTTTCTGCTGTGTCTGGTGGCCCAAGACGGGGCAGTAATGTCTGTGCTTGTATACACTGGACGGTTGAAATCATTTTCATGGGTAAAAAGTCTCAGATGAGGGTGGGAGGCCCCCAAGTGTTGAACCCGAGCTGCCCACCGTAGGAGGAGGGCTTGTGGACGGGCTCGGTGGCTTTGCAGGCTGACTCTGGGCCTGCTGGGGCCACTTCCTGGCTGGAGTCATCAATCAGGCTGGGAGGAGATGGGTCTGCTCTCACATGCTGGTGGGAAATTGAAGAGGGCAGTCTTCTGGAACAGTCTCTAGATAAGGAAGAGAGTCGGGGTTCTGTATGAACTCGGGGTGCAGGCTCCAGACGCACGTGTGCCTTGTCACCACCCTTGAAGATCATTTGCCAGCCCACCAGAGTCAGCTCCCAGGTGGAAATCCAGATAGAAGCTTGCAGGTGTGGCTGTTGACACAGTAATGAGGAGGCCATATGCAGAACTGCTGGCAGTGTGGGGCACTTAGTGTGAATGCTCTTGCTTGATGCTCCGGAGGGACCCAGGAGGCTAGAGTACGTACACACTCACATACCCCTCTGTTTCCAGAGGGATGAAGTAGTGGGATTGTAAAGTGGCTCTGTCACACCAGGCTGTCACTGTGGGCGGCGGCTCTGTAGGAAAAAGCGACATTTCGCCTGTAACGTAGTATTTTCCCAAAGCGGCAAGCCAGGCAACGTTGGGTGGTACATGGTGGATTTGTTTTCCAGCTTCAGTGCGCGTTGACCCTGTGTTGGGAAGAGATGTATCCTTCCCATTGTGTGTATGGTTTGCAGATAGAATTGTAAATCATTACAGCTGTGATCTACAAACACTTGTGTCGGGCGGGTATGGGAGGTATGAGGTGTTGCGGAGTCGGTAGATATCCTGATGCGTTTCTCAGACCGCAGGCACTCTGGAGGCACAGCAAGCTGCCAGACCAGCATTGGTTCGGTCCAACCCCCCCAGCGCTTGGGGTTTCCGGAATAAGGAAGTAGGATGAATCAGGCTGAAGCGTGCTGGGTTTCCCCCTCCTCTGCTCGTTTGGAGCAGAAAATGCTGTTTTGCAAACTGGAGTGATTTTAGATTTGCCCCTTCCTGAAGACTGTCTGAGGAACCTCAGGGTTGCTTGTGTCTGCAGGGGCAGGGGAGCCTAGTGGGTTTGCTAGGGAGGGGCCTGCTCTCCAGAGGGCAAGGGTAATGTGTGACATTCCCTTATACAGCTGTAAATGTGGTGCTGATGTTGGGCAGCTGCCTGCAAAGCATCCCCTTGGTTTATCTTGATCGTGGGTGGGGAGTTGGTTGGTGGTGCAAGTTCAGGGAACCTAGAGAGAGACTAGGGCAGCACCAGAGACCCCGACTGAACATTGTGGGTGGAGCCTCACTGAGGCCCAGTGAACTTGGGCTGAGGGGGCTGAATCACCACCCCAAGAGAACCGTTGTCCTGCACTGGCAGACAGCTGTGTGGGAGATTACTCCCAGTATCTCCATCTCCCCAGCTGAGCGAAGCCCCTCCCCACTTCCCCCAACCCATCCCCCATGCCCCTTGGCCTCCTTCTTCGAACCTTGTCTGTGACTCAGACCCCTGGCCTGACTTCCTGTCTTGATCAATTTCACTTCCTAGTTGCAGCCTCCTGTCTCTTAAGAATGAAACTCCTTCCTTAGAAATTAGAAGTGGGGTCAGGGGACCAGACCACAGAGAGTGCTTGCAGAAGCCACTACCTCCCTCATAGGCAGTCATGGAGTATGAGTGGGGTGCACTCCTGGGCCAGCAGTGGGCACCCTAACCTTTTCTCCAGGGAGGGGGTGCTGAGACCTACTTTGCGGGTCCCCTTCCCAGGAGCCAGAGAAGTGTCCAAGATGCATATGGGATACTCAGCAGACCCTCTAGACTCCAGGTGTTTGGTCTGAAGCCTTGTCTGGTGCAGTAGTTAACAGCTTTTGGCTGCTAACCAAACCCACCACTCTGTGGCAGTCTGTTTCCTTCAAGATGACCGCCCTTGGAACCCTAGAGGGCAGGTCTGCTCTGTTTTGCGGGGTTCTTATTAGTTGGAATACACTTGAGGGCAGTAAGTGGATGCTTCGTGCCAAGTTTCTTGGGGGCACCGAGACAGCATTGGACAAAGAGGGGCAGGGGGCAGGGCCAGTACCGCCACAGAAATGAGAGGGTCTCCAGCTGGCACGGCTTATTGGAGCAGCTGTGGGAAAGCTCCCGATGTGGTATTTGATGGGTGACGGGGAGGAGCCCTTGGGCAGGTGGCCTTTCAGCACTGAGACCTTCTGGTTTTATCCCAAGAACTTTGGGTCGGTCAGCATCTAAAGCAGCTGGAACGGGAGTAACGAGACTGAAGGGGCATCCCTAAAGTTCCCCCAGGTCCCACCCCTTGCTAAGGAAAATGACTCTGGGGTTCAAGCAGAAGCCTCTAGACCCCTCGATGGAAGATGAATGTTGGGAGGCACAATCGTGGGGCTTTGAGCCTGAGGGTTTGCCTGTAGTTCCCTGGGCCTCTGCGGTCAGGATGGATTGGCCAAGGGTTAAGGGGACAAGCAGGTCAGTGACCCCAAGTGGGGAAAATCGGTCGTGACCTGAATCTAACTCCAAAGTTCACCTGAGTTAACTTTCAACCTCCCTGGAGCTGCAGCAGGTGAAGGAAGGGGGGTGTTGGGGAACACACTGCATTGCAGAGCTCTTTGGGGGCCCCAAGCCCTTCTCTGTTCCCTAGTTGGTTGGCGGTCTGGTTTGTACTGGGAGAGAACTCTCATCTTTCTTTCGTTGCTTACTGAACCATGTGTCCTCTCCCCTCCACTTGGAGGCTGTGGCTCTGTGCCGGGGGCGGGGCGGGGCAGACCGCAGGTGGAACTGGCTAGGAATGAGGCGGGAGGAGCTGTTTGCTCCCTGGCTGCCTGGGGTGGAGAAGCTCTGTTTTTCTGGATCCCTCATCTGTTCTTACCACTGCTGACGCCGCGCCGCTGCCACGGATGGGGAGAGAGGGAGGGGGAGCGACTGCTGCTGGCTTGGCCCGCCCCTCTGAACCTGGGCCGCTGCCACGCTCCCCGCCGCCACCGCCCGCCCGCGTCTGGAGGTCACATTCGTGCCGCCGCGCACTGGGCGCAGAAGAGCGCTCCGGGACGCTGCTGTGGTGGGCGCTGCTGCCAGGCGGCAGGGCCCAAGCTCCTGGTTAGCACCCTTTGGTGAGAGTCGGCGCGGCTAGCGGACGCCCGGGGCACTAGCCCCCGCCCCCGCCGGAAAGGGCACAGCGCGTGCACGCGGCCGCGAAGGAGACGGCGCCAGGGGTGGGCGCGCGCGCTCAGAACTGCTCCCCCGCCCGCCACGGAGCCGCAGACGCCGCCAGCGCCCGGCAGATCCGCCAGCCCGCGCCTCCCGCCGTTCCGGGAGCATCCTCCAGCCGTATGTTTCCGGAAAACTTGGCCGAGGGGGAGACGCAGATGAGAGGATGTGAGTGTGGGGTCCCCAGGGGCCGAGGGCAGTGGGGGGCTGGGGCACCAGAGGTGCCTAGCGATAGGCGCCTGACTGTGGGGGCAGTGCCCCCCCTCCCCCCAGACGGCCCCAGGCTTCTCCTGTTCTTCTCCACCCCCCACCCTTGGCAGTTCTCCTGGGAGGAGGGGGCCACAGCCTAGTGGCGTGGTGTGTTTCCGGATTTTTAGGTGCGGTGTGTATTTGTGGGTTGTGAGGCTTTTGTGGTTGGGGCATCCTTCCAGTGGCTGGGGTGGAAGAGATGAGACCGTCGCAGGGCTTGTCCAGCTCTGTCCACTCTGTCTCAGGCCCTAGAATGGGATCCCTAGTACAGGACCCAGGGGGAAACCTGCTATCACCCACCCCAGCCCTTTCAGTACTTGGGGAAACAGGCTCCCAAGGCAGAGGGAGGGGGTGGCCTGGCACCTGGAGCCGTTCAGGACCAGTGCCCAACTCCTCAGCCCTGAGCCCTCTCTACAGCACCACACTTTGAGGAAGGGCTGGGTGACCCCCACCCGTAAATACAGCTGCTCCTACAGGGGAGTTAATGAGCTCTCCTCCACTCCACTCAGAACCACTTCCTTATTTGTTTATGTAGTTTGGAAATGTCGCTCTCCCCTGGGGCAGGCCACCCCAGATGGGAGAATGCCCCCCTCTCCCCTCCCGCCCTGGGATCTGTGCCTGTGCCCAGCCGGGGAAATATAAATAAACGCGCGTCCTGTCCTCCGAGGTGGTGGCAGCTGCTGCTGATGCGGCTATGCGGAGGGAAAGGTCGGGGGCCGGGTTACACTCGGCTAGCTCACCGCGGAGGTCCCTCCCCTTCCTTGCCTGTCCTTGAGGAGCCCTGAGGAGCTGGCCACTGAGCCACGTGGCCCTGGGCTCCACAGATAAGCAGGTGGTCCTAGTGGCCCACCTGATACGGCGTAGGGCAAGCAAGTGGGCACCCACCTTCTGGTCCCCTCACTGCTGTGTTGCTGGGACCATCTCAGCCTCGGTTTCCCCATCTTAGAGAGGGGAGAATTCACAGGCTGGGCTGCAAGGATAAAATGGAATTGAATCTTTAAAGGGGCTTTGAAAACTCCGTATCACTTGGTATGACGTGGCTTGTGAGTGTTTGTGCTGTTGTTTTTGTTCAGAGCCTTGTATACAACGAGCTGCCAGCAGATGTATGAATGGGTGGATGGGGTGGGTGAAAGAATGAATGGACGGACGGACGGACAGATGTACCAAATGAATGAATGAATGAAAATGCCAAAACACGAACTGCTGCCTCTCAGGCCCCCTCCCTGCCTGTAAAATGTCTGTCCTGTGTCGCACCTAATCTGATTAGACAAAAAACCTTCTAAAACTTCCTCTCAGGAAATCTGCCCAGCAAATCCTGAGTCTGGGGTTGCTCCCACCCTCCGTGTTCCCCTGCCCTCAGCGTACTTGCTCGGACACATGGGGCCAGACAAGGTCATGGTGCTGGGGAGACATCCTGTGTGTGTGCGTGCGTATGAGGCTGTATGTGTGAGTATGCTTGTCTCCATATGCCTGTGTGAGTATGCACGTGTGTGTACTTGTGTGTGCACTCCTAGACCTCCGTGAGCAGATGGGCTGAGACCCTTTTCAGAGGGTTGCTTTTCGGCTTTGAAAATCCGAGCTGGGGGGTGGGTGGGGAACGCAGGTCTAGCATAGGCTAATGGGGATGTTGTTGTTGTTGTTATGTGCGGTGGAGTCGGTTCCGACTCGTAATGACCCTGTACAGGGTTTCCGAGGATGTAAATATTGATGGGAGCAGAAAGCCTCGTCTTTCTCCTGTGGAACGGCTGGTAGTTTCGAACTGCTGACCCTGAGTTTGTAGCCCGATTCATAACCACTATGCTACCATGGAGGAGGGTACTTTTTTTGGTCTAGGACGGTGGACCCTTCATGGTTTCTCCTCATGTTAGAAGGTCTGTCAGAGGGTCAGAAGACCTTGGGAAATGGGACATTTCAGGGATAGGCTGACCCCCCGGCCCCTGAGTCATCCTGCACTGACTAGCCTGGTGAGTCTGGGTGGGTGGGTCCCTTTTAACCTGGACTCAGGCACATGGTCCCAGCACACCCGATCCCCCTCCCCCATCAGTCTCCTTCCTTTCTCAGCCGGAAAACAGCCTAGTCTCCTGAGGCCTCTTCTGCAGCTGCAAGCACCCGCCCAGCCCCCGGGCCAGCCAGAGGCCTGGACCTAGGTCTCCAGTGTTCCCTAAGCCCAGGCGGTCCCCACACATCTCAGCCTCGAAGGCAGAGGAGTAAAAGCCCTGCTGCACGGAGGCCCCTTTTGGGCATGTGTCCAGTGCTCTGGTCTCCTCAGGGGGCCGTGCAGCTACCCTCACTGCTCCCATCCGCATCCCCAGGTCTGCTGGAGCACGGCCGGAACTGGTCGGCCATTGCTCGCATGGTGGGCTCCAAGACAGTATCCCAGTGTAAGAACTTCTACTTTAACTACAAGAAGAGGCAGAACCTGGATGACATCCTGCAGCAACACAAGCTGAAGATGGTAAGTGTCGAAGGGGGGGGTGGGGGGCTGTCCAGGGACGCCCGGGCCCTGCAGGCTGCTCCACAGTCTCCTGGGGGTCTGGTCAGCACTGTGCACTAGTTACGGTCTGCTGGGCACGGTGGGTAGGGACACCCCTCCTCTGCCTTTCAGAGGTGACTTCTGCTTTCCCATCTTAGTACCCACCCCCACTATGGGCACGGAGGTGGCCTCAGAGCTCACCTGGGGCCTGGGGAAGGAGCCTCGGAGCCGGCATGGACTGAGCCGGATCCCACTTGTCAGCAGGTTAGAATGAGGGCCGGAGGCAGATGGGCCATGGGCTCCTGTCTCCTCTTCCCCTCCATTCTCCATGACCTTCCTTATAGCTTTGGGACCACTGTGGGGAGGGCTCACGTCGAGTGTGCAGGTGGCCTCTGAGAAGTAGACGTGCCTGGTAACTCTGACCCTTTGGTGGTGGTTGGGTGGGTGGGGGTATGACTCGCCTGCCTTTTCTGTCATTCTTGTGCATTTATGTTGACATGTGGGTGGAGTTGCCAGTTTACAGGTGGAGAAACTGAGGCTTAGCCAGGTGTGGGTGCTCTTTCAGAGATCCTCAGGGACTTGCTCTCCACACTGGGCTGGGGGTGAGGGAGGCTGCGTTTCTTGTAGACACCAAGTTGTGTCTGTGGATGGGGCGCCCTCCACACTCTGCCGTCTCCCTGTTGTCTTAGCAGCTTTGGCTTAGTTTCCCACCCCATCCCCATCACTCCAGTCATGCTGCCCCCTCTGCTGTTCACAGAAGGCCTGCTGCTTCCTGAAGTCTGTCAGAGCTGGAGCTCCATCTTGATCCTGCCCCCCATAGCTGTGGGCGGAGTCTGTAGGGGTGCCCACGGGTAGGGGCTGAGCATTCCTGGGGTGGTGCGGGACTGGTGCTGGGCTGAGCATTTCCCCTGACCAGGGGTCTTCTTCCTTCTCCCTTCCCCTCTTCCTCTGTGGAGGGGCCAGGCTCCCAACCTGGATGGAACCAGCCCCAATAGCCCAGGCCGCCTCAGCCACCTACTGTGTCCCCAGTGTCTGGGGGAGAGACCCAGTAAGGCTCAGGGCGAGAGTGGTCCTCAGGGTAGTGGCCTCGCTCCCGTCTCTGTCTCCTCGTCTGTAAAGTGGAGAACTCCCGTCACTCACTGCAGTTCTCAGGAGCCTGACTGAGAAGGTCATGGGGTAGACTGGCTCTCCATACTCTTTTGTTATTGCCGCCGCCGGTCACCACCACCACAGCTATTGCCGCGTCTGTTACTGCATCTAAGACTCCTGCCTCCGTAACTGCTGCTGCGGTTCCTGTAGCTGTTACTACTGCCTTTGCTACCGCTGTTAGGGCAGCAGCTACTGCGTCTGTTACGTAGATTCTTACCTCCCTAACTGCTGCTGTGCTCACTGCCGGAACAGCAGCTGCCACTCTGTCTGTTACTAAGTCTCCTCCTCAGCAGCCTCTGTATCTATCTGTTACTAAGAGTCCTGCTTCCAACTATGGTTGTTACTACTGCTGTTAGAGTAGCAAACACTGTGTGTATCCGTTACCTAGACTCCTACCTCCATCTCTACTGCTGTTACTGCAGCAGCCACTGTATCTGTTCCTAAGAGTCCTGCCTTGACCTGCTAGGGTCGGGACTGCTGTTAGAATCTGTTACTAAGTCTCCTACCTCCAACGACTACTGTTAGAGCAACAGCCGGAGCCCCTGCATCTGTTACCACGACCGTATTACTCTTCCCTTCTCTGGTAGCATAGAGGCTTTCTGCTTCCGTAAAGATTTACAGCCTCAGAAACCCTAGACCGTGGCACCAAGAGTACAATCCGACTCAGCCGCACACAAGCACCACCACCTACCGCTAGACCCAGTATCGCTTCTGCTGTTACTGCGACTAGTGTAGCAAGACTTATTGTCACATCCTCTGAGTTATTCCTGCTGTATTTCTTACTACTACTACGTCCTGTAGGATAAGCACTGGACTACTAACCACAGACCCCCCCCCCGCTGCTCCTCAGAAACCCTATACAGGTCGCTGAGCGTTGGACCTGGCTCCATGGCGTCACGATTCCTTCTCCACCTTCGACGACAATGAGTACTGTTGTCACTGCAACGATTTCAGCTCCGGCTTGTTCCTATGGCCCTCACTCCTACTGCAGTTTGACTCCTCCATTTAGGACTTTCTCTCCTGTTTGTTCGCCTCTCCCTCCACAACCCCCCGTGTCTGCTGCTGTTACCACAGCTATTACTCCTACTCGATCTAATAATAATAACGCTGCTACTAGGAGGGCGAGTCGGAAGTTAGGCACCCTTCGGTTATATTAAGACACCCATCCACGGCTGAGGACAACATTGAGCGTGCACATGAAATGATTCTGTCAAATAGACGAGTGACCGTGGATTATGTGGAAAACCATTTGTAAATGAGCCGTGCCTCTGCCTAGGAAATAACCCATGACAGACTTGGGTTTTCAAAAGTTTGTGCAAGATGGATACCAAAACAACTCAGGGGAGACCGTGAACAGGAGTGTTTGAACATCTGCAAACAAAATTTGGACCAATACTTAAAGGAAGGTAAGTTTCTTTAAAAAAAAAAATAGTTACTGGTGACCAGACATGGATTCATCACTACGAGCCTGAGAATAAATAGTAGAGTATGGAATGGAAACATCCTTATTCATCAACTCAAAAAAGTTCAAAAGTCAACCATCAGCTGGAAAATTGATGCATACAGTTTTCTGGGATTCTCAAGGGCCAGTATGGAACACTATCAGGAAAAAGGGTCAACAGTCTATAGTGCTTATAACAGTGCTAACTAAAGAGCTGAAGCCTAAGCTTCGGATTAAACACCGAGGACTGCTCTCCAAGGGTGTTGTGATCTTACCTGACAATGCACGTCCGTACACCTCTGCACACACAGTTGACCCTCTGCACCGTCTTCATTTTGAGGTGTTAAAATATCCTCCCTCTAGTCCTGATATTGGCCCATCCGACTTTCACCTCTGATCTCCTGAAAGCAGCCCTTCGAGGACAAAGATTCACCTCTGAAGAAGAAGGGAAGGCAGCAGTACATTTGTGGCTCACAGCTCAGCCTAAAACATTTTTAAATAAAGGAATACCAAAGCTTATTGACAGATGGACAAAGTGTATTGAAAAGCAAGGAGATAATGCTGAAAAAGGATGCATTTGTCTTTTCTAAAAGTCGATTCAAATAAATTCTACAGCCAGAGTGCACAGACCTATCACTCCTTCTCCTCTGTGTATTATTACAACTGCTCCTTCTATTGTAACTGCATCTGTTGCTACAGTTACTCCATCCATTCTTATTACTACTTGTTCTACTAATAGTCCCATCTCCACCACCCCCACTCGGAGCCACTTTTACAGCAACAACAGTTAATGCTAGTCTTGTTTGGTGTCATCAAGTTGTTTCCGACTCTTAGCGACTCTAGTGACAACACAACGCTGCCTGCCTGGTACCCGGCTCCCTGCAACGTCTGCCACCACAGTCTCTGAACTGTGGCTGGAGTTGTCATCATTTTGGAACCAAACCCCCCTCTTCTCCAGGGTGTCTGAGGCAGCGGCCATGCAGGGCTGGGGTTAAGAGCAGAACTCTGGACCTGGAAGACCTGAGTTCAAGTCCAGGCTTTGCAGCCCTGGAGAGGTGACTTTTCCTCCCTGTGCCTCAGTTTTACCCGCTGTAGAATGAGATGAAACCAAGAAGGAACAATGTACAATGGAATGAGCGAGGGCAGGTCTGGCACCTGGCCCTCATTGACACCCTGGAAAGGAGAGTCAGATGGTGGGGATGCTGGTGTCCTTGTGGCTGCCAGATCCCCAATGGTCAAAGTCAAGTTCCCATGGGTCAGTGGACCCGAGTGCATCTCATCTGCTCCTAGACCGCTGAATGACCGGTGGACTGATAAATGAGTAGGCTGTATCCGTTCATTCAGAGAGACAGACTGAGAGCGTGGCGCTGAGCAGGGCTCTAGGACTGATGCATTTGTACTCCAGCTCTACCTCCTACTCATTGGTGCTCGTGGGCACATGGCCTGTGTTGCTCTAGGCCTCCGTTTTCTGCTGTGTACTTGGTATAAGACGTGGACCAGCTTCCTAGGGGCGTAGTGTGGAGCAAGTGTGTAGAGAGCATCATGCCTGCTCCTCAGACTGCATTCAGGAGGTGCTCACATGACTCTGTTCGTTCAACAAGCCTTTATTGAGCGCCATCTGTATGCCAGCTGAGATGTTTTAAGGGGGAGGATTTACCTGCTGGCCTGGGGCAGCTTGTCCTCAGTGACAGCAAGCTGATCCTGAGATCCCAAGCTGGGATCACGGAGGATGGTCTTCGGGTGGGCAGGATCTGTTAGCCAGGCTGAGTTACTCAGTGGAGAAGAGCCCCAGGAGGGGGAAGTGGGCCCCAAAACTGAGAAGCCTCTTGCAGGTTGTTAAACCCAGGCGAGCTCTGTGTGGAAGTCCTGCGCTGCCCGGGGAGCCCAGCCCGAACACAGGGCCACAAAACCCAATCTGAGTGATACAGGCCAAAGCTCATAAAGAAGACCCCTAGCCCCTAGCTCAGCACTTTCAGGGATGTGGAGGCCAGTAAAGGGCTGGACTCCAGGAAGACCTCAGCCTGTGGGAGGCCACTGGTCCTGTAGGACAGAGAGGGGACCCGGGACAGTGGGAAGGGCAAGGCCTGCAGAGAGATCCTCCGTGAGCATGGGCAACTTTGAGGTAGCAGGTGAGTGACTCCCAGGGCTACCTGGGTTTGCTCTTGTTGGCAGTGGCTGCCCTTGGTGCAAGGGTGAGCTCCCTGTCACTGGAGTATTTAAGCAGGTACATGAGATGCTGCTGGACTCAAGACTGCCCATCTTCCCTGAGCTTTGCTGCTGTTTCTGGGTTGCTTTTGACCAGCAGGGGACAAAGAGGAGAAACCAGGGACCAGCAGTGCCTCACCTACCTCACACGGGCCCTGGCTGACGTCAGCACAAGGCCATCGAATAGGCGAAGCGTATTGGTCCTCAATGTTACGTAACCTTTGGCATCAATGTCTTCTCCAGGGTTTTCTTTCCTCCCCACCCCATGTGGCCAAAGGTTACTTACCATCAACTGACCGCTGTGGGTCCAGGTTGTCAGCTCTGCTTCTGTGTTCACAGTCTCTGCCTGTCGTTTCCATCCAAGCTACCAAGCTGCCTGGAGACTGGGGCCAAATCCACCCTGCATTCAAATGCTCGGACTCAGGACAGCTGAGTGGTCCTGGGCAAGTGTCTTCGGTTCTCTGAGCCATGTCCTGGTCTGTGAGCTTCCTTCTTCTAGATGAGTGGTTACTGAGCGCTTGTTCTCTGCTGGGTGTTGCTCTAGGCACTCAGGCATGCAACTGTGAACAGACAGGAACCCATTTTCTCACCACTCTGGGACAAGTGACAGGTCAGCACAAATGGCACCAGGTGGTGTTAGACTGTGATGGGGTGGGGCAGAGCAGGAGTTCTAGGTGGGGAGGGATTGGGGGTGACTGAGTTAGAAGAGCTGATCAGAAGAAGATAGATGTCCTGGTGGCGCAGAAGTTAAACTCTCAGCTGCTAACCAGAAGTTCGGTGGTTCAAACCCATTTGACTGCTGCATGGGAGAAGAGATGTGGTGGTTTGCTTCGATGAAGATTATCAGTGTAGCAGAGTTGGCGCTATAGGTTAATGCGCTGGACTGCAAAGTAAGTTGGATCTGCAAGGTTGGCGGTTCAAGCTCACCAGCCGCTCCTTGGAAACCTTATACAGGGTCACTATGAGTCAGAACTGACTCGACAACAGCATCAACAACAAAAGTTGCAAGAGACTCAGCAGCAGTGGGTCGGTAATCGAGGAGAAAGGAGCCCTGGTGGTGCAGTGGTTAAGTGCTCAGCTGCCAACTGAAAGGCCACCTGTTCAAATCCACCAGCCGTTCTGCAGGAGGAACTGGAGGCAGTCTGCTGCCGTAAAGAGTTACAGCTCTGAAAACTGTCTGGGGTCGCTGTTACTAGGAATCCACTCCAAGGCAGTGGGCCATCAAGGTCAGCCTCTGTGAGGATGGAGGGACCTCTGCAGCTCTCTGAGGAAGCGTGTGCAGGCAGAGGAAGCGGCCAGGGCCCAGGCCCTGGGGCTGCACGTACTGAGTATGTTGATACAAGGAGGCCAATGTGAGTTGGAGGCGAGGTTGTGGTGGTGCAGGGGTGCCGGGGGAGCCCTGGAGACTGGGAGGAAGTGGTGTCTCGTCCTGGTGTCCCGTCCTAGAGCACATCAATCAATACCTGGGCCACGCTGGCAGCTGGAGGTGTCTTAGGTGTTGTTAAGTCGACTTGAACTCCTACTGACCTCGGGGTACAGCTGCCTCATGGGGTGCTCTAGGCTGTCCTCTGTGGGAGCCAGTCACCAGGGCTTTCTTTTGTAGGGCCGCTGGGCTTCACTGCCATCCAGTGGACCCCAACTCTTAACAACCCTGTGTTGTTGTTAGGTTCTGACCCGTAGCGACCCTTTGTACCACAGAACAAAACATTACCCACTCCAGCCCCATCGTGAAAATCATTGATCGCTGTGTTTGAACTCATTGCTGTAACCAATGTGTCAGTCCATCTTGTTGAGGGTCCTCCTCTTTTTCATTGACCCTCTAGTTCACCGAGCATGATGTCCTCCTTCTCCAGGGACTGGCCCTTTTTCTTAACATATGACCAAAGTACATGAAGCCTGGTCATGCTCGCTTGTAAGGAGCATCCTAGCCTAGACGCATTGGTTCTTTCTTCTGGCAGTCTGCAGTCTGTTTGAAAATTCTTCACCGACTCCATGATTCAAAAGCATCAGTTTTTCAGTCTTCATTCGTGGTCCAACTGTCACATACAGATATGAGGCGATTAAAAATACGATGACCTGGGTCAGGCTTCAAAGTGACATTTTTACTCTTTATACTTTAAAGAAGTCTTTTTGCAGCAGATTTTCCCAGTGCAACACCCTGTTTGGTTTCTTGGCTGCTGCTTTTATGACCGTTGGTTGTGGAGCCAAGCACAGTGAAATCCATGATAACTTCGTTTTTGTCTCTCTCTTATTGTGATATTACTTGTTGGTCCAGTTGAGGATTTTTTTTTCCCTTGAGGTTGAATTGAAGGCCGTAGTCTTCAAGCCCTAGAGGACAAGAACCTTTCAGTTAGCGGCCCAGCACCTTAACTACTGCACCACCACAACTGGTGCTGTGAACAAGCCTCTCTTGTCTCTGGTCTCCTTGGACACTCCTCAGTCTCAGCCTCAGTGGGAAGGGGGATTTCTGGGTGTTGGCCTTCCTTTCTCATTGGGCTCATCGGCTCTCCTAGAGGGGACCTTGAGTCTTAGGGGCAGGCTTACATCTTGGGGAAGACCTTAGGTCTCAGGGGTGTGGGGCTCCCCAAGCCAGGGGAGCCTCCTCTTTTCTGTGAAGCTCCAGGGGTTCCCCTACTTGCTACCAAGCTCCCCGTCCAACCACGAAGCCTGTTGCTGGTCCCTATCCACTAAAAATAGATTGAGGAAGAAGGGGGATCCCTTGGCTGCACCCACAGAAGCCACACGCCACACCACTTTCTTGTGCCTCTGGGCGGGAGCCGTGACCTCAGGGAGGAAGCTTGCTCAGAGTTTGGGGCAGGGCTGGGCGGGCCCAGGCGAATGGCCGATGCCGGAAACTGTGACCAACATCTCTGTGAGATTCCCCTTTCCTCATGGGGTTTCCAGTGCTGTGTGCTGAGGAGCCCCTTGTGCCCCGGAATAATCCCATCTCAGGCTGTGTGATGTCTGGGGACCCACACAGAGGAGACACCCCTGAGGCGACCTTGCCAGATTGTGAAGTGAGGTGACTTTTTCTGGGGACCTGGGAACCCCGGAGAGTTGTGGATGTCATCTTTTCCTCACCCCTGCTCTGTGTCAGCCGTGTGCCAAGTAGGCTGTCTGTCCTCAATGCCTCTGCACGTGTGTCACTAGATGCTTTCTGAGCCTCTCCCTGGCCCAGCACAGGGGCAGAGGGGACACAAGACACCGACCTAGCCAGGCAGACACATGGTGGTCAGAGAAAGACAGCTTGGTGCTGGTGCCATGCTGGGCTCCTGAGCACCTGGCCTTGTGCTGGCCAGAGCTCAAGGTCAGCTTGGAGAAGTGAAAGTGTGTTTCTGTTCCTCAGCACACCCGGCGGGTCAGCTCCTGCGTCAGGGCCTTTGTGCATAATGCCCTCCACCTGGGCTTGCGCCCTCACAATCACGTAGGGGCCGTGCCTGACCCTCTGGCCTCCCTGAGCTCTGCTTCTACCTGTGGGCCATCTTTCCTTCCAGTCTTTCCTTCTCTTAACGTTTGCTGCCTGTTCCCCGGTGGGAAGCTTTTGAGGCCAGGACTCTTGTTGGAATCTTGAAATGAAATGACAAACTTTCAGGCTGACTTGTCCCCTAGGGGCAAAACAAATATTGGTTCATTCATTCATTCCTCATGATGGGTCCCAGCAGGACGTGTCCCCTGAGGTGTTGGGGGCTACCGCTCTGCTTAGGAGCGCCAACATGGAGGGGCTGCAGGTAGAGAGAAATCCCACACTATAAGGACATCAGGATTTCAGACAAGCCGAACTGTTGTGGGGTGTATTTGGGATGCGATGGAAGAAGAAAGCCTTTGGTAAAAATAGCCGCTGGCATGTGGGGCCACTGCAATGGGGTGTGCTAGCTGCTGGGGGACCAGGATCACTCACTGTCCACAGCTTTGGCAAGGCCGTGGGCACGGGGAGTCCCTCGGCTGGCAGCGTGGCCAGGCGCTAACCCACGCTGCCCTGTGCTGTAGGAGAAGGAGAGGAATGCCCGGAGGAAGAAGAAGAAAGCTCCGGCTGCCGCCAGCGAGGAGGCCGCCTTCCCACCGGTGGTGGAAGACGAGGAGATGGAGGTGTCTGGTGTGAGTGGGAATGAGGAGGAGATGCCCGAGGAGACGGAAGGTAAGGGCTGGGGAGGAGCAGAGGTGTGTTGGGCAGGAACTGAGTGGACACTCTTAGCAGCCTCTCCCACTACACACCTGGGGCTTCATGCCCTGGAAGAGAAGCTATCCTGCTCCATCTTCCCCGGCCCACCATGAACGCAGCCCTGGCCTCCTATCTAGTGCCAAGTTGGAGAGAACAGTTATTTTCAAAAATGGGGTTTGGATCAGAAATCTTGTATAAGCTGACCAATACACACAGACTCACCTGTCATTCCACAGTGATTTCTAACAGTACACAATTGCTTCTGGTTTCTCTGTTTGACTCCCAAGTGCCCCAGATTTGGGTGGGGTGGTAAGCCACATGCTTTCCTTACTGACTGTCTCCTCTTTAAACTTGAGGAAACAGAGTCACAGAGCTGCTACTCCCCGGATCATGGAGCGAGGCTGTCTGCTCTCATCTTAGCTGGAGTCTGAGAGAGGAGGAAGTGGCCGACTACGTGGTCAGCTGTGAGACAAGGGAGTTGACCACATGAAATGATCACCCCCTACCCTGTAGAGTCGGCCCCCATGTAGATCAGAAGAACACCTCATAACGAGGGTGTGGAGACTCACAAAGGAAGCCAGATGGCCTACTCTAGACCCTAGCCGCCTGACCACTGGCTAGCATCCCCACTCTGAAAGACAAGCTAGTTCTTGACCTGCCACCCCGCCCACCACCCTGGAAAAACTCAACCCCGACTGTCTTAACACTCCTCCCTCTCTGAGAGCAGAGCAGCCCCCGCTGAGCCTCCCGTTCTTGGTATAGGGAGCCTCAGTCCCGCCCACCTCATTTAGGCATCTTTCTGCTGCCCCCATCTTCCTGCCCACCAAGTGTGGTACCCATTTTCTGACAACATGAAAAGAGGTGCTTCCATAACCCACTCCTGCAGATACGCTCCAGCGCGAGCTGCCTTCTACAGCCTGGATGCACAGTCGGGCCTCTCGGTCCACATCTTAAGTTAGACGACTCTGGGATGCTGATCCCTGCTTCCTTGCCAGCTCTGGGTTTCTCTTGCCCAAGTCTTCCTAAGGCCTGGCCGATCCCTCCAGTTGTCCTGTTTGGGGCCCTGGGTCTGTAGCCAGAGGCAGAGGAGACATTGGGGGGCCGGGGGTGGTGGTGGTGGACAGAAATTCCCTCCCCTCTGTAGATACTGCCAGGCTATCTGTTTGGCAGAAGGCTCAGAAGGAAATTCTTCCTTGTGAAAACCAGAACAGAAGTTGCCCAGCAGGAGAAGTATGTGGTAATGAGCCTCCCGTCACTCAGGGATGCTAAGGCCACAGTTCCTGTGGTTCTGTGGTGGTCATCCTTCCTTCAGCTCTATGTGACCCAAGGCTAGATAGAAAGTACTGCGTTCACCTCCTGGGCCCCAGCTGCAGCACAGGGCCTTAGACCCATCTCATAGATGAGGACGCTGAGGCTTGGGAGAGTGTGTTCCTGGAGTGTTAGCAGTGCAGAACCGGTGGACTCAGGAATCAGCATTTGCCTCTGCACCTGTGGTGGGCTTGCCCCTTGGGTTCAAGGTCCAAGCCCTAGATGGGGCAGGTGGAATCTGGATTCCGGGGGAATCAAGGAAGGCTGCCTGGAGGAGGGAAGCTTGGACAGAGATGTTTGGGTGGGACGGGAATAGGCAGGGGGAGGCATTGAGCCCAAGACCACACAAAGAAAGAGCGTCATGGGGATGGGACCAGCAAGCATTGTGGTGGTCTGGGCCAGGCTGGTGAGCTGGTTGAGGGGAGAAGGAACCGCTTGTTCAGACAAGCCAGCGAAACGCGCAGAGTCTGATAATGGTACTAGTGACACCAAGGAAGAGGTTTGCAGTCCCTGGGGGCAGCTGCTCTTGTTCCCACTGTACAGAGGAGGAAAGTGAGGGAGAGGGGTGGGCCCTGGCAGCCTGGCTCCGGAGCTGACTTGTGCAGCTCTGCGCTCCATGATCTCACCTGTGTGCAGCGCATACTGTGTGTGAACTGGGCTCCAGGGATGTGCCCCCCACCCCATAGCATCAGCTGCCCTGGGGCCTGGGAAGAATGCAGGTTCTAGGAAGGGCTTGTTGGGGTAGAGATGTTCACAGTCCTTGGGGCACCTCTAGTCCTTAAAGGGCCAACAGGCACACTGATAGCCAACAGAACAGGTGCCCACTTTGTGGATGGAGAAACTGAGATGAAGTGGGTAGCCTAGCTGAGTCATCGTTTGGGCAGGACAGGACAGGACAGGACTGCCCAGCAGAGAGGACTGGACTGGCTCTCTCTCTGTAACCCTGCCCTGTACTGCTGCAGCTCCCTGCTCCTCAGTGTCCTTGTCCACACATGTGGTCGTTCAGGGCCAGGAGTAGCCTTGCTTGACCAGAATGAGGGCCTGGGCTCTGCATCTGAGGGGTGCACCTATTGGTCAGCACCAGCCCCAGGTGTCCTGGGAGCCTGGATGCAGACCACGCCCCCATCTCACTTAGTCCTTAGATGGGCTGGTCAGACCATAGACAGCTACTTTCCACTCACCTGGGACCTGCTGGGTGAGGCCACGCCCATCCCCGGATTCAGGGTTTGGGGCAGGGGAGCCACCACTGGAAGCCACTGTAGGTCCCCCTTGTACCTATGGGCTCCACTCCCCACCCCCACCCCCACCCCACTGCCTGCTGGCTTCTAACTCTTCTCTAACTTCCTTCTAGCCTTACATGCTTCTGAGAGTGAGGTGCCCAGAGGGGATTGCAGCGCGCCAGGTACGATGAGGCCGCTGGCCTGGGGGTGGGGGTGGGGGTGGGAGCCCTTGAGGCCCCCTGTCCTCTGTTTTTCTATCGCCATTTGTGCTGTTGTCACTGCTGCCTCTGCATGCCCTCTGCAGCTCAGTGTGTGTTCCCCATGCTGTTCCCTGTCTTGCATCCAACCCGACCCAGCCCTTCTGTGGATTTTCACTTGTGTTCTTACCATGATTCTCACTGGTTTGATCTCAGCAGTGAGTGCCAGGGGCTCGTATGTTCTCATTTGACAGGACACTGCGGACTGAGCCCCCAAAAGGATGTGAGGGTGTTGTCTAAGGCCCCAGGCCTCTGGCTGTGCGTATGTGTTCAGTGTGCCTTTATGTGCACCTGCTGTATACCAGCACACTCACATTCAGTCCTCAGTTACTGTGTACTTGCTGTATACCAAGGCATGCACTGTTTTAGTCAGCACTGTGTCCCCACAGTGTGTCCCCACCCATGGTACATGCATTCAGTCAGCACTTCAATGTGCACCTGCATACCAGGCACACACCTGATTAGTCAGCACTTGCTTTGTGCCAGTCCTACGTTTGTTTCATCAGCACTCAGTGTATCCCTCTGTGTACCGGGCTCTGGGAGGAAAAGGATGCATGGAGCAGGTTCTCCAGAGACAGAGAACCAACAGGAGGGAGATTAGAGAGAAAGTGAGACGTCGATGTTGTTGTTCAGTGTTGTCGAGTCGGTTCTGACTCACAGGGACTTTGTGTAGGATTTCCGAGGAGCAGCTGGTAGGTTTAAACCGCTGACCTTGTGGTTCCCAGTCCAGTGGTGATGCTCCAGTGCCACACCAGAGAGACGTGAAGACGTGTGTTTCTGTGGAGTGCTCATGAGGGTTGACAGACTTGGATTTGTGAATAGCATTCCTCTGAGTTGGCCCTGGGTGGAAACCACGTCTGCAGAGAACCACTATGGCTCCATCTAACTTGGGCTGTACTGTCGTCCTGCGGTCTCCTCCCTAGCCCTTGTGACGGTGGTGATGGTCCTTTCTACCCTGTGCTGTCACACCCATAGGCTTTATCCATCTAAAAGGGGAACATGAAGCCCGCGTGGTAACCTAAGTATCCTAAGACCTCATAGTCAGTTAGGATCAGGGGCAGGGTGGGGGCTCAGACAGAAGCACGCATCCCCCCGAGTCCCCACCCCTCTGGTTCTGTTGGGTTTTCCAGGTATCAGGGATGAGGTCATGAGACCGCTAGGCTCTGGGGTTCTGTGGGGAAGGTTGTCGGCCGAGCAGGCTCCCTGCTGCAGACCAGAGAGGTCCCCAGGTGTGGACTCAGGTGCTGAGGCAGTGCCCAGGCTCTTGAAGCACCTAGGGTTGGGTCTGGGAAAGGGTCCCAGAGGGTGCCACCCCCCAGCTGGTCACTCACCCCCACCCTTTTCTCTCCACAGCCGCCATCAACAACAACTCCGACACCGAGAGCATCCCATCACCTCGCACGGAGGCCGCCAAGGACACTGGGCAGAACGGGCCCAAGCCCTCACTCACCCCGGGGGCCGATGTTCCCCTCCCTGCACCGCCAACCCCACCGCCAGAGGATGCCCCAGCCGCCACCGAACCTCCTGGCCCACCCCCGCTCCCGCTGGTACCCCCATCGCCCACCCCCACGGCTCCCAAGGAGGAGAAGGAGGACGAGGCCTTGGCCACCACCCCGGCCGAAGAGGGGGAGGAGCAGAAGCCCCCTGTGGCAGAGGAGCGGGTCGTGGACACGGGGAAGACAGAGGAGCTTGGAGAGCTGCCTCCGGAGGAGCCGGTCAAGTGCAAAGTGGAGTGCAAGGTTGAGGTGGAGGAGGACACTCACGAGGGGGCCCAGGGAGTGGAGGGGACTGCCGAGGCCGTGCCTGAGGGGGCTGTGAAGACTGAGAAGAAGGAGGGCGGAGGTCCCAACAGCAAACCTGCCACAGCAAAAGGTTCAGGTGCCCCTCAGGACAGCGACTCCAGTGCCACGTGCAGTGCGGACGAGGTCGACGAGACTGAGGGGGGAGACAAGAGCAGGTGAGCCAGCTCCGCACACCACTGACGGGACAGTCACAAACAGGCTGCACCACCTGCCCTCGGAGATACAGGGTCCCCTCGGATGTCAGCTGCAGATGAGTCAGGTTCCCCAAGGAGGAGCAGAGACCTGGGTAGCCACAGTGGGATCCAGGGGGAAAGTGTGGCCAGCAGCGGGAAGGCCCAGGGTGGGAACAAGTTCGGTGGGAGTGAATGAGCAGCAGGCAGGGTGGCTACAGCTAACCAGGGCCTGGTCTCACGAGGTTCACTAAGCTGGGGGGCAGGGGGTGTTGCCATAGGCTGTTATTGGTTCACCGGGAAGGTGTCACCTAGGGGTGGCTTCATGGGGTGAGAGCAGTGGAGAGAGCCCGGCAGGGTGGCTCCTGCTCAGATCTGGACTTGGAGATGGGGAAGTAATGTCAGGAGACTTCTAGCAGCCCTTCTTGTCCACCAAGGGCTCTGCCCCAGTTACCCAGGCTTCAGTGATCAGGAGGCCCCCTCGTGCCTTCCTGCCTGGGCACCGAAATTCCCGTGTTCCTCTGTTTCTTGGTTCTGTCGTTTGCTGTGGGCATGGGGCTCAGCCCACAGCCCTGGGAATGCTGATGTCCCCTGGGGCTGCCCGTCCAGACCCAGACAACTGAGAGTGGTGCATGTTAGTGTCCTTAGCGCCCAGCTCCCGTCCGGATGGCTCAGAATTGTCTCTGGCAGGGCGGCCTCGTCATTTGTATTTTGACTGAAAACAGTGTGTTCTGTTTTCTCATCTCTTGGAAAAGTTCAGGGCAGAGCGAGAGGGAGGAAAATCTGGCATTCATATCTGACGGGTCCTTTGCCCTGTGATTCACCTCCGGGACTCTTAAAATGTCGGGTTCTAGAACATTCCATATGAAAACCAGCGTCATGCAGATCATTCTGGGCTGTTGCTGCTGCTGAGAGCCGCGCCCAGTTAGTGTGCAAGCGCGGATGGCCCAGGGGGACTCTGATGTGCCAAGACCCGGCCCGTGGGCTCCTGGGGGGGATGGGGGCAGTTCAGAAAACAGCTCTCAGGGCTGCCAGGGAGGCGGGCAGCCAGGCTGGCCGATGCACTCTGCTTATTCCTGGGTAATGGGGTCAGGACAGACAGGCTCTTGCTGGCTGCTGGGAAGTGCCATGGAAACACGTTGGCAGAGCTCCTAGGCAGCCATGCTGACGAACCTGCTTTCAGGAGACACTTGAGGCCTGGCTGGGGAGCTGGGAGTCTGATCCCACCCCACCCTCTAGGCCCCGTGGGCCAGATCTGAGGCTCCCCAGCACCCGTGTCCTCCCACTGCCCTGCCCAGGACTTACCCCTCACCCTTCCCCGAGTGTACCCTATTAACTCCCAGGAAGGAGACACCTGGTCCTCTTGCCCTTAGAGGGATACTTCCCCCCTGCCCCCCGAGCATCTGGACTCTGACCAGCCTGCTGACCTCTTCCTGTTGGAGGCCTGCCACCCCCCCGCCCCTGTCCCCCAGGCCTGGCGGGCACCAGAGGACACAAGAGATGTGTCACTACACACCCTGAAGTCCAAGCCATCCTGGCTGGCAGCGTGGGCACAGTAAACACCGCACTCTGTATAGTGTCAGCCACCCCCTGCTGCTCCAAAGACTGAGGGGGAAATGTACCCCCTCACTCTCTGCCACTTTTTGCACACCACTCTCCCCAGCAGTGGTGTTGGCAGACGGCCAGAGGTGGTGGTTTCAATCTCAAGGCCTTTGGCCTGCTGCCCTTCCCCAACTCCATGTCCTAGAGACTCCAGCAAGTCCCTTCCCCCAGCCTCAGTTTTCTCATCTGCAAAATGTGTGTACATGTTCCCCTCTTTGGTCAAGAGCAGGGAGTTGATAATCAGAGCCAGGTGTTGTATAGTAGGTGCTTAGTTGAAGTGTTTGCTTTCTGCCACCTCCCTGGTTCTCATTGGACATAGCCCATAGCCCTCTTAGTCGCAGGGGTCTGCTCTCTGTCTGTGGCCTCAGCTGTTCTTCATCTTTCACAAAGTGGAATTATCTGTTGTGATTAAGATACGCTGACCATTCTCGTGACCAGCTGCTTTCACGCAGTTTGGTGCGTTCAGGCTCCGTCTGTGTTGTGGTGACGGTCAGTGCAAATAGTATTGCATTCAAGGAGCCCTGGTGGTGCGGCAGGTCCAGCGCTCGGCTGCCAGCCCAAGCGTCAGTGGTTCGAACCTTCCAGGGTGATGTGTGTCTGGAAAGGTGATGCCTAGGACCTCTAAGGCAGCCCTGCTCTGCCCCTAGGGGCGCTCTGCATTTGCATCAACTCTTGAGCGTGTGTGCTACACTGGTCAGCCGCTTGGTTTCTCTGTGGGCCCCCATTTTCCGTTCTCTTGGGAGTTCTTCCGTCTGCCTTTTGAAGACATTGCCAGCGGGCTGCGAATATGTCCTTAGCATTGAGAACTAGAAATGGTTTGGGTGGAAGACGCTTGGTGACATGAGGTGACAGTTCTGAGTACAGTGGACACAAGATGAGACGCGTGGTGGGAGGTGGGCATGCTGAGGTCGGTGGGGACGTGGTAGCTCGGGCTGGAACTCTTGGCTGGAGGGTGGTGGCTGGGCCACGAGCCAGGTAGGATAGGTGAAGTTGTGGTGGTGTAAAATAGCCGTAGGGAAGGAGTGGTTGGCAGGAGAGGTCAGCATGTCCTCATTCTGGTCGTCCCCACCAGCAGCCGTGGGCACTCAGCAGGCATGTCGGCTGTCTTTCTCTTCTCACTCCACCAAACGTGTGACGGATGCAGGTGGGCCACCAGTGCCTGCAAGGCATGGTCAGTGAAGTGTAGCAAGGGGCTGTGGGCCATGGGAGCTGTGTTCCCATCACTGCATAGTCCTGAGCTTGCCTGACCTCAGCCAGCACACAGACCACTGCCCCAGGGGATTCTGGGCACATGGTTGATATCCTCTTACTGCTGCTGATTAACCCAGGCAGTGTGATGAGCAGCCAAGCCCATCCCCTCTGCCCCCCCCAAACTGGCCACAGTCCCTGCATTCAGCTCCAGATATGTGGGACCGTGGGCTTCTTCAGAAACCTAGGCTATGTGTTGACATGGTTGTGTTCCCTGGTCCTGCCTGCTGTGGGGCCTGAGCCTCCCAGGTCTGTAGGAGGCGTCGTCTCTCCAAATGCCTTAAATGCAGGGTGGCTTCATCTGCTTGATGCCTGAGTTTGGGGACCAGGCTTTGGTTCTGTGGCTTTTGTTCCTGGGGAATCTGGATGGGTGGCAACTGGACCTCAGAGGGACCCCTAGGTGTGGCCGGCCCGTTTCCACCTCCACCCTAATGTCCAGTCAACATTCTAGGGAGACACTGCGGACAGTGGCTAAATGACCACATCTGCTCTCCTGGCTGCCCTCACTGGTTTTTCCAGCACCTTCTAGACCTTTCCAGGTCTTGAGGCCTGAGGCAGGGCCCCCTCCCGAGACCCAGCTGTGAGCTGCGGCCACCTGGTACTGACCCTCAACTTCCTCACATGCAGGTTGTTGTCTCCGAGGCCCAGCCTACTCAATTCCGCTGGGGATGCCAGAGCCCACACCTCAAGCCAGAAGCCATTGGACCTGAAGCAGCTGAAGCAACGGGCAGCTGCCATTCCCCCCATCGTAAGTGTTCCCCCTACCTTCCCCCCATCGTAAGCGTTCCCCCTACCTTCCCCCATTGTAAGTGCTGCCCCCACCTTCTCCTCATCGTATATGTAAATGCTGCCCCCACCTTCCCCCATCCTAAGTGCTCCCCCCACCTTCCCCCATCATGCTGCTCCTACCTTCCCCCCATAGTAAATGCTGCCCCACCTTCCCCCATCCTAAGTGCTCCCCCCACCTTCCCCCATCATGCTGCTCCTACCTTCCCCCCATAGTAAATGCTGCCCCACCTTCCCCCATCCTAAGTGCTTCCCCCCACCTTGCCCCCATCGTAAGTGCTCCCCTGCCTTCCCCCATCCTAAGTGCTGGACTCCCCACCATCTCCCACTGTTCCCCCTTCATACCTGCTGACCCACCCTGGGGCTCCTTGCAGAGCAAGGAAGCAGCCTGATGCTGACTTCCTGTCCACCGGCCACCATGCAGCTGAGGTGGCTGGGCTCCACCTGTGTCCACTCACTGTCCTCCCTCCCTGCTCTGTTTCCTGAGAAATCCCAGGGCGCTGAGGCTAAGGGAGCAGGGAGCCAGGATGGGAGCTGCATGCGCCCCCTCGTTACCCCCACGCCTCATCAGTGTCCCCGGAGCTAGCAGCTGCCATCAATAGCTTCCTGAGCTCCTCCCCAGCTGCACACAGCCCCTCATGCCCCAGACCTCTCAGCTGCTGGGGTATTCTTACTGCAAGAGGAGGATGGGGCCCCAGGCCTCGTTTCTGCCCTGTGAAGGTCCTTCTGGGAGTTTCAGGAGCCTGGAAGTGCAGGTGGCACTGGGCTTCTAAGAGTATCTGAGGCCTCTGGCCTGAAAGACCCCAACAAGTCCCCCTGGGTGGTGGGCTCCTGGTGCTGCCTTGGGCTGCCAAGCCTGTTTCTCTGGCAGATTTTGAGGTGTAGAGGATGGAGTTGGAGGGAGAAAGGGGGTCTTGGGATGGGTCTACCTTCTGGACGCCAGCTCATCCTTGCCACTGGTCAGTGTGCCTTTGCCTCACTTCTTTGTCCAGGCTGGTCAACATGGGATGCAGGAGCTTACCCTGACCTGGGCCCTCTTCTCCCTGTTTCTCTCCGCAGGTCACTAAAGCCCATGAGCCCCCCCGGGAAGATGCGGCACCCCCAGCCCCACCCCCCCCACAGCACCTGCAGCCAGAGAGTGATGCCCCCCAGCCTCCCAGCAGCAGCCCTCGAGGCAGAAGCAGGAGCCCCGCACCTCCCACTGAGAAGGACGGTAAGCGTGTCCCAGAGACTAAGGGGTCTGGGTTGTGAGGGGCCCTGGAACCAGATGTCTCTGAGTTTTGAGCAGCTGCTGCCAGGTCGATGGTGGGTGTGAGACAGCAGGGAGTGGTGGGGACTTGGGCGAATTGAAGACGAGAGGAAGTCAGCTTCAGCCAAGCCTCTTTGTGTGGAACTATCCGCCTAGTGGTTTTTCCGGAGTAATCTGTCTTCTCATGAGCGCCCTCCCAGTTGTTTGACATCGAAAACTTTTTCAGTGTTGTTGGAAGCACTGTGTGTACACGGAAGTGTGTCTGGCCTGACTGAGGCGGTGTGATTCAGCCCTTCTGGGTCAGGCTCTGTGCCTGGAACTCCCCACTGCCGAGGGCACTGGGCGACTTCCCAGGCAGCCATGTGACCTCAGTTGCCCTGTTTGGATCTTCTTGGCACTAGGAGAAGATCAAGGTCAGGAGACGGGCGGGGCCTAGCTTCCTGTTCCCGGATTGCCTCTCTGTCCAATCCCCACTGGACCAGGAGACTCTGAGCCCATGTCCCCAAGAGGCACCCTTCCACATGAGCATGACTGGCGGTGGAGGACATTAGCAGTGTGGAGGTGTGGCTGGGCCAGGGTCCCCTCCGGTTAGCCCAGGCACCCCCTAACCTCTTAAGGACAGGCTCAGGAGCCATGAGTCCTCAGTCTGTGTCTCTAGAAAGCTAGGCTGGCCTGCGGCCATGAGCTGGGCACGTCAGAGGACAAAGGGCAGAGGTGGCCCCAAGAAGGAGGTTCATGCTTCCCACTAGTGCCCCAGCCCACCTGGTACTCCCCGTCTAATCCACCTGCCTTGTCAGACTCCCACCTACTCTCCCTCCACCTATTGTAGGAAGTATGGGCTGACACCTACACGGGCTACTGGCCAACCCCGGTGACAGCCACACTGCTGGGCTGTGAGACTGGGTCTTCTGTGGGGTGGGCCCTCAGCATGTGGAGCAGAAACTGGCACTTGAACTTCAGAAGTCGCTGCATTACAGGAAGGTGGGGTGGGCAGGGGAGGGGGCAGAGGAGGAGATGGGGTGGTATAGTAGTGGGCAGTGTGGGCATTATGTGAGTGAGGGTGGATAGTGACCGGATTCCTCCTTTGGGAAGCTGTCTTTCTGTCTTTCTTTTCTCTGGATGTTGTTGAGGATTACAGGGTTGAAAGGAGCTCTGATAGCGTAGTGGTTCCAAGTCAGGCTACTAATCTCAAGATCAGCGATTAGAAACTATCAGTCATTCCATGGGAGTAGGATGAGGCTTTCTGCTCTTGTAAAGATTTGATTACTGGGTTGGCACACCGCCAACACCACCACAAGCACGGGGCGAGGGCAGGAGGTCCTGAGTTAGACAGGAGTCACCTCTGGTGGAAATGGGAGTAAAGGAGTTGGCTTTGGAGGCATAGCCAAGTGACTTGCTGATGGTCCATTATTAGGGGGGGCAAGGGAGGGCTGTCCCGTCCCCTGGAGGCTCCCCATCTTCCCACCTACACGGGTCTCAGCTCCTGGAGTGAGGACTAGACACCAGGTCTGACCTGGAAAGATGGGAAGGTTTAAACCGGAAATGAATGCAAACCAAGAAGCCCAGATGGCTTGGCTCTGTGATTTTGAACAGGTCTGGGCTATCTTTGGGGAGTCGGGCACCTGCCAAAGTGGGCCGAGGGACCAGTGCTGCCTGCAGGGTACATGAGTAGCATGGAGCACTTGCTGTCTGGGCTGCCCGCAGGGCTGCATGGGCATATATAGCTGACATCTCTGGGCCAAAGGAAGCCGATTGCTCCTTGGACCCAAGGCTAGCACCCCCCTCCCACCTCAAGGTTCTCCCCAACCCTTAGCACGGCCAGACACACACGGCTGGTTGGCAGAGTCCAGTGTTCTAGACCAGCCTGATCTAGAGTTATGTCTCCATTAGAGACAGGTGGTAAGTCACTCCTTGTGTTCTGCCAGTCTCACCAGGCGGCCATGGAACATGAAGGACCATAGAGTTGGGAGAGTGGAGTGTGTGCAGCGCTTGTCGGCTGTGCCCATATCAGGCATCACTAATCTATCCCTGCTTTCTTGACAGCCCTTTCGAATCTGTTCATCGTCCCTCCTGCCTAGTTATGGTCCCTGGGAACAGTCTTAGAGAACAGGGCACGCTTAGGACAGGTTCCAGCCGAGGGCAGGAGGTTAGCAGAAGGAACCCTTTGAGGACAGACCCAAGTCCCTGACCCCTAGCTATGCCTACCAGGTATCCCCAGACCTAAGAACCTGGGAACGGTGCCCTCCTCCAAGCAGCATAGCTCAGTGGTAATGGTTAAGGTCACAGTTCGCAGCCTGACTCCCTTGGGCTAGGTGACCTCTGGGCCTCAGTGTTCCCGTCTCTTGAGTGGGGACAATTTTAGGCAGTGCCTATAGTGTGTCATGATGATTTACAGTAGGCAGAGCGTGTGCAAGCAGAGCACTACTTGCTATGGTCATGGTGTTCTTGCAATGGGTTGGGTCAGGATGTTGAGGGTTCAGATCTTGGACAGATATTTGCTGGTGGCTGTGGCTGAATCTTGTGCTACATCTGTGCTTCATTAGGCCGTCTGTAAGAAGGGCGGGGTAGCAGCCACCTACCTCCTTAGGAGCTTGGTGCTGAGGTGGTGGGGGACTAGGCCAAGAGCCTGGCTCGCAGTGTGTGCTCAGCAAACAGTGGCTGCCCTGGAGTTGATGTGATCCGTATGTGTCTGGGGCTGCGGCTCAGGTGGGGTCTAGGGAGGACCCCACCAGTGCACATTACCACTAAAGCATTGCTGACCCCTGGTTCAGGTACAGAGTAGGGGTCTGTGAACTTGCCAGTAGGCTCTACTTTGCCACCCACATGGCCCTGCTGCAGCCCCTGCCATGGGCAGTAATTGATTGGCAGACTCTGACCATTCAGATGAAGCTGAGTTTACAAACGTAGGTGAGGCCCCGTGGGGTTGGGTGTGGAGGGCCCTTGCCTGTCTGACCACCAGACATCTGAGAGCCTCAACCAACCCTGGAAGATGCCCACCATGTGCGAAGTGGAGGTTCCGGGGTGAATTTCAGTCCTGAGGCCTGGTTGTGGGGTCCCCCAGGGAGCCGGAAGTAGCCTGACCAGGTTCCCTGCTCTCAGCAGAAAAGCCTGTGTTCTTCCCAGCCTTCTCGGCCGAAGGTCAGAAGCTGTCCCCCGAAACCCCCTGCTGGACACCTGGGCTGCCTTTTGCCGTGCCCCCCCGGGAGGTGATCAAGGCCTCTCCGCATGCCCAGGACCCCTCGGCCTTTTCCTATGCCCCATCTGGTGAGTATCCTCACACTCATTGAGTTCTGACTGTTTGTCCTCACTTAGTACACAGTGTATGATGCAGCCCCGTGGGAGGGCGGTCTGGTCAGTGGCAAGAATCCAGGGGATCTCGTGACTTAGGAAATGCCAGGATTGGGGTTGAAGCCACGGGTAGCAGGGAGCCACAGGCAGTGTTTGAGCTTGAGAAGAGCAGGTAGAGGTGAGTCTGTGGTGAGCAGCAGCTGAGCTGCCTGGATTTGCCATCTCAGCCCTGTAACGGGACCCCAAGGTTAGTCATGCACGGAGGCATAGTCAAAGAGCTGGAGGAGAGTGGGGAAGGTTCGGCCAGTCAGCAGCAGCCTGGGCAAAGGTCCAGGGACAGGAAAAGAGCAAGCGAAGCTCGAGAAACTGGACCTGCTGCCCGGACGAAGCTTGGTGCCCAGGGAACCTGGGTCACCACTTGGGGGTGGGAGGGCAGCCACATCAGGTGACTGGACACCATGTTGGGCAGAACTATCCTGGGGACAGTGGGGAACCGTAGAAGGTTTAGAGTAGGGCAGGGCATGAGCTAGAGGACTCTAAAACACCTTTTGGTTCCTGTGAGGGCTTTGGGTTGTCAGGGGGCCAGGTAGGTGTCCAGGTGAGAGTTGGGGTCGTGGCCTAGGTGAAGGGCAGAGACTCCAGGGACACGAGGTAGAGAGTAGTGGCGCTGGGAGGGGGCTGTCTGCTCTGGGCCCCCTGATGGACAGATGTGTTTCCTCAGGTCACCCGCTGCCCCTGGGCCTCCATGACGGTGCTCGGCCTGTGCTTCCTCGCCCACCCGCCATATCCAACCCACCACCCCTCATCTCATCCACCAAGCACCCCAGCGTCCTCGAGAGGCCCCTGGGTGCCCTCTCCCAGGTGAGTCGGCTTCAATCTCCCCATCTGTAAAATGGGCACATTGGAAGGTGTGACCAGCAAGGTCTTTGGGGGTCCTGAGTCGTTCCTGTTCACTGGGGCCCGAGCTGGCTGTACCAGACTGGTAGTGGCCCCATGGGGGGTGTCCTAGACTGTGTGACATCGGGAACAGTGCTGAGCCCCTTTCCCACCTCAGTTTACCCATCTGTGTGATGGAAGATCGAAACTGTGTGCGTGGGGAGCAGGCGGTACCTTGGGACATACGCAGCCCAGCCAGGTGACGTTGTCACTGCATGGAGGCTGCAGGAGACGGTGACACAGGTGGAGGGATGCCACAAGGCCCCGGTGACCCCCGACCTCTGCGTTGTAGGGTGTGTCGGTCCAGCTGCACGTCCCGTACTCTGAGCATGCGAAGGCACCTGTGGGCCCCATCACCATGGGGTTGCCCCTGGCCATGGACCCCAAGAAGCTGGGTAAGGGGCTGGGGACCCCGTGCTGGGGTCGGCTTGGGAGGGCCCCAGCCCTACCTTATTCTACTCTATGGCTTGTGGCTCACCCTCTGGCCCTCCCCCAGTGCCCTTCAGTAGTGTGAAACAGGAAGAGCTGTCGCCACGCGGCCAGGCAGGGCCACCGGAAAGCCTGGGGGTCCCTACAGCCCAAGAGACATCTGTGCTGAGAGGTGAGGCTTCAGGTCCTGGCCCACTGCTTAAACCCTTGAGTATCTGCCCCATGGCCCACCCTTCTGCCCCTCCTCTCCATGGCCCGCCCTCTGCTCTCGCTCCTGTGGGATCCACACAGGAACATCCCCTCCCTGTGCTCTGGATTCCAGACAGTGTGTATGGGTGTGCCTTGTGATATGGGAGCATGGGACACCAGGGCACAGTCGGGCTGACTCTCAGGATGGTGCCTTGTGTTTTCCAGGGACATCTCTGGGCTCAGTTCCAGGAGGTAGCATCAGCAAAGGCACCCCCAGCACACGGGCACCGGTGGAGAGCCTCATCACCTACCGAGGCTCCATCACACACGTAGGTGGCGCGGGAGGCCATCTGGCGTCAGCTGGGTAGTGCAGTGGTATTGCGTAGGCTGCCTTTGGTGGTCGCCTTTCCCGCTTAATGTCAGGGAGCCTGTGCTTTCCTGGGGTGTCACCTAAAGTAACCCCTGTTTGTGCCACAGTGTGCAGAGGAAGGAACCCTGGTAGCATAGTGGTTAAGCCTTTACCTGTTAACCTAAAGGTCAGCAGTTTGAATCTACCGGCCACATTGGTAAGGATCAGAGCCTTGGAAATCCTGTGGGGCAACTCTCCTCCATCCTCGCTTGCTGTGAGTCAGCTCCTCTTGACAGCAGCATACCCAGTCTTTGCAGAGATTCTAATTCAGGGATTTACATTGAAAAGTTTGGGGAGCGTGCTCAAGTCTGACATCTTTGCCCCTCATCGGGAGCCAAGCGTTGGGATAGACCTCAGGAGTCACCAATTGCTCCCAGTTCCTTGAGGTGTGTCTCATTCTGGTGGGCTCTGCACACTCAAGACCCCAGTTTTGATTGACTCTTGAATCATTGAAAGAGAAGAGAGCCGTTGGGGCTTGGGAACCCTGTGTGTGCCAGGAGACTTTGAATGGGAGTTTTATAAATGGAGGCTGAGAGACGGCAGGCAACTGGGCAGGGTCACACAGCATCTTGGTTGAGGGCGTGACCCCGCACACTGAAGTCTCTGAAAGCCAAGGCAGCCGTGATTGGCTGTGCTCTCTGGTAGGTCCCACCTCTAAGCGCTGGTTTTCAAGCAGGGACAATTATTTCACACAAGACACTGGGCAGTGCTTAGGAGCATTTTGGGGTTTCCCCACATAGAGGGCGCTGCCGTCATCAGGTGGGTAGTGGCAGGGAAGCTGACTACATCCCCCAACACACAAGATGGCCCCCAGCCCAGCATTGTCTAGCTGACAATGTCAGTAGGGCCCAGGTTGAGAGGCCTGCTCTGGACTTTAAACTCTCAGTGTCTGCCCCAAGACGACGTCTCACTGGATTTTAGAAAACAAAGACCTGGTCACACAGCCCAGGGGCTGGAACCCCGGGGTCCCCGCCAGTTGTCCATTGATGGCTGGATGCCAGGCACTCACACAGTGCAGTGGTGGGGCCACCAACTCTGGGACGACTGCCTCCCCCTGGCCCCAAATTGTAGCCTTGCTCCCCAGAAAACACTGCACCTCATTGGGCCTCAGTTTCCCCATCTGTATGCTCGGTGGAGGCTGGCATTGGTGTCTACCCCATGGTGTGGGGGCACTGTTGAGTCTATTTCTGGCTCAGAGCAACTCCACGTGGCAGAACAGAATTGCCTTGCGCAGTGAGGTTTCCAAAGATGGACACTTTATAGAAGCTGATAGCCGCGTCTTTCTCCCACGGTGTGGCTGGCAGGTTCAAACCAACGCCAACCTTTAGGTTAACAGTGGATGAGTTTGTGTACATAGAGCACTGTGTGGAGCTGTGTTGTTGGGGCTCAAGCGCCTCTTTATGATACCACATACTTGGTGGACCCATCCCTGTGAGCACGCGCATGTGCGTACCTGGAGCTGGGTTGACCCTCGTGTCTGGGGAGCATCTGGGGCCCTGGGTAACAGCCAACCAGTGGACGCTCACCGTCTCTGTCCCAGCAGGGCACGCCGGCTGACGTTCTTTATAAAGGCACAATCACCAGGATCATTGGTGAGGACAGCCCCAGCCGCCTGGACCGAAGCCGTGAGGACAGCCTGCCCAAGGGGCACGTCATCTACGAGGGCAAGAAGGGCCATGTGCTGTCCTATGATGGTGAGTGGCCGCAGCTTCTGTTTTTCACGGTGGCACAGGGCTGGCAGGAGCGAGTGGACAGCCTTGTCCACCCACCTTACCATTTGCAGGACTGTCTATGTCCAGCCCACCATCTGTGGGCAAGAGGACTAGAGGGAAATGGCATTGGGGCAGGGTGGTCAGCATCAAGGATGTACGTAGGAAGGCCCTTGTTAATAACAAGTCTGAAACCCGTCTGTCCAGCTTGGTTTGTCCACAGAATCTCCTTGCCACATCTAGAGTCGAATGACAAGTCTCCAGAAAAGCATGGTGTGGGCAGTTTTCCTGATTTCTGGTGGGGGTTCAAAGTGGGGCCAGACATCTGAAGAGTCCTGTGTCTTTCCTGTCTGCGTGGGAGGCATTTTATGTCCTTGTTGCAAATTACAAAAAGAAAATGCAGCAGCGTCAGGTGGGCCTTTCTATGTGGCCACCCTGCTGGCCCTTCAAGGAAAAGAGGCCTGGGAGCGGTTGTCTCCCCTGCAGGAAGGCTTTTCAGGGAGACAGGGCACAGTCTGAGGTGGTGAGTTCCCAGTCACTGGAGGTATGCAAATCAGAGAGCAGGGCTCCAGCAGCAGCTCTTGTGAGCTCTCACTGCCTGCCTCCTCTGCCCAGTTCTGTGCCAGGGGTTCGTGATGGCCAGGGTCACGCCACCAGGCCTCCACTGTGGATACTCCTCCAAGCCCACTTGAGTTCCTCGCCCAGACCCTGGGAGGAAGGAGTTAAGGGAGTAAAGTGTGGGGGTGGGGGCAAGCTTCCTGGCAGGGGCGTGGAGATAAAAGCCGCTAATGGCTGGCCTCACAGTGGCTGGCAGCTGCATGCCCTAAATTGCTTCCCCTTGTGGAGACTGGCTGACTCTCCAGGGCCTAGCTCCCCTCCCTGCCTGCCTCTGGTGCACCCGCCCCGCTGCACCCTCCCCAGGCCCAGGGAAGGGAGGGAGCACAGACAGGTGCGTGCTTGGGGAGTGGCTATTTGGGAGCTGGGCCATGACCCACTCTAAGCAGAGCATGCTGGCAGGGCAGATCCCAGAGGTCAAGTCTGCAGGGATGTTGAGGAGAGCCCGTAAGTAAGCTACGGGAGGCAACTGTAGCTCTGGACCAGTTCCTCAGGCCTCAGTTTCATCATTACAATGGGTTGGAATCAGGACTTTCAAATTCCCACGTGCTCTCTGGGGCCAGACTGCCTGGGAGGAACGCAGGCGTGGTGTGAGGCAAGAAGAACCTATTGGGGACCAAGGGTGGGTTCCCCTTGCATTGGTCGTCACCCTATACCCCTGCAAGGGTTCCCTGTTTTCAACTGCAGTATCCTAATGCTTAAGCATCAGCAGGTAATTAGAAAATTTCTAGAACAGCAGCATGGTACATCTTTAGGCTGGTTTCGACCACTGGCTTCCAGCATGTAATCTCTGAGATAGCTAGTGCACTGAACAGTTCCCTCATGGCCTGACTTGCAGAGACATAGGGCTGGGGTGCTAACTCCTCCCGTCTCGGAAGGAGGTTCTGCTTCAAGGAGAGCCCTGTGTGGTGGGCAAGGCCCAGCCTGAGATCCCTCTGGGCTTGGCTTCACCCTAGCTCACCCACACCGCTTTCACTCTGGTTTCCTTCCCCCAGAGACACCTCCTTCTCAGGTGGACTGTGTGTGAGTGTGCACCCACTCTGACACGTTCCCTGTGGGCACGTTTCTGCACATGCTCACAGTGACCAAAGGCACTTAGGTGTGACAGAACCACCTGGTGACTCGGCAGGGCAAGTCCGGTGGCCTGGGTTCTGTGTGTCAGCTCCGCTGCTGATGTCCACCCCCTGCATTTACTTGTCCAGGTGGCCTCTCTGTGTCCCAGTGCTCCAAGGAGGACGGTAGGAGCAGCTCTGGTCCCCCCCACGAGACGACTGCCCCCAAGCGCTCCCACGATGTGATGGAAGGGCGAGTCAGCAGGGCCATCTCCTCCGCTAGCATCGAAGGTGGGAGACGGGCAGGACCTGCCTGGGTTGTGGCAGCAGACTGAGAAGTCATTTCAACGTCCCCTTTGAGAGCAGGGTGGTGGCTGGTCCCTATTACAGATGGAGGGTGACTTCTGAGACTCAGGGCACATTGCAGAGCCCCGGAGACAGAGCTTCCTAGTTGCTGGTTCTCAGGGACGGTCACTCATTAGCAGCAGGGGCACCCGTTGCTGGGCGACGTGGCTGGAGGCCCTGGGCCCTGTCACCCAGAGAATGACAGTCCTGCCCTTTTTCAGGTCTCATGGGCCGCGCCATCCCTCCCGATCGGCACAGCCCCCACCATCTCAAAGAGCAGCACCACATCCGGGGCTCCATCACTCAAGGTACCACCCAGCTCCCCGGACCACTAGTGGGGGGTCATAGGAACATAGAGGCAAGGGTGGGGAGCTCAGGACAGGCGCATGAGGCTGACACAGGTGTGTGGATAGGTACACCACACTCATGTACCTGACAGGTGTGTACAGGTGCAACTGGAAAGCAAGCGTGTTTTATTCTGATTTGAAAACGGCCCAGTACCACCCATCATCTGATAGCACTCTGTAGGGACCACTCATCGAGTTATCTGTGTGCTCAGCCTTACGTAGCAGTGACTGGGTCAGATTTGGGGAGGCGGACACACTTCCGGCCCCTTTTATAGACGAGGAAACGGAAGCTCAGCCAGGTCAGTGGCAGAAGCAGCAAGTGGAGGCCATTCTCACTCTCGCTCCACGTGATCTCATTACGGTTGACCGCGTCGTGGGCTGCTTCCAGGAGGTTTTCCCATTATACATACGAGGAAACCAACGCTCAGGGTCACGCAGCCAGTGAGCTTTGGGATTCAGGCAGCTGAGTTTCTAGGAGCGGCCAAGGTGGTTCTGGCGCTGAAGGTCAGCACCCCTCCGGCCCTGCAGGGATTCCACGCTCCTACGTAGAGGCCCAGGAGGATTATTTGCGGCGAGAGGCCAAAATGCTAAAGCGGGAGGGCACACCGCCGCCACCGCCACCACCCCCACGAGACCTGACCGAGGCTTATAAGGCCCGGCCTCTGGACACACTGGCCCCGCTGAAGCTGAAGGCAGCCCACGAGGGCCTGGTGGCAACGGTGAAGGAAGCCGGACGCTCCATCCACGAGATCCCCCGTGAGGAACTGCGTCGCACGCCCGAGCTGCCCTTGGCCCCAAGACCACTCAAGGAGGGCTCCATCACCCAGGTACAGGCTTCCTGCTGCCCTATGGGGGTTCAGGCCATCGCCTCTATTCAGGTAGGGAAACTGAGGCCCAGAGTGGTCAAAAGCAGCCTGCCCAAACGAAACGAAATGATAAACTGTTTGATCCTCACTCTGAAGGCCGCTGCTGCTGGAGAATACTTGATCACCCCTCAGAACAGTGCTCTCAGGTCATTCTCTTACTGTCCTTTGTTGGTGAGTGAAATGAGGCTCAGAGAGGTCCAACAGCTTACCCAGGGTCATACAGCAAGGAGTCAGCAGTTGTGAAACTCAAGTCTGGATGAACCTCAGTTGGCAACATCCATGCTTCTCAGCATCTGTGCCCCCCACCAGGCCTGGCAGCCCATGGGCATAGGGGGATCCGGTCTACCCCCCCCCCCAAGGGTCAGGAGTCCTTAAGCTACTCAGCTGGTCCGATGGGAACGAGACAGGAGACTAGGTGGTGTCCAGGGAAACAGCAGCCTATGCCGTGGGGAAGGTGGGAGTCTCAGGACCTTCCACGGCCTACGGGAGGGTCTGACTCTGCTTCCAAGCTGTCATGCAGTCCCTGGCACAAGTGACCATTGATTCTAGAATATTCTCTTTCATTGACAGTTTTCTCCCTGCTAATTCATTCATTTAAAAGAAAACATAACTAAAATCTATAGTAAATTGGATGAAAATTCACAGAGCATTCCATTTAGCAACTCACCCCTAATTTGGTTTCATCTCACTGATTGCATTCGCCTCAGGGCACTATCCCGCATCCCACTTCCTCCCTGTTTCTTTTTCTAACCCTTGTACTATCTCCCTGAGCACGGGGCCCCTTTTGATCTCATCTAGTTGTTTATTCTAAGGTGTGTATACCTGTCTGGTAGTATTGTTTATTTTACAGATTTGTGTATTGTTTAACTAAAAAAAAATCAAGTTACCTGGGTGAGTTCAGTTTCAGAGTAAAGATGACAAAAGGCCATAATATTGGGGTTCTACCAGACTCTGGTAGCGTAGTGGTTACGAATCGGGCTGCGAACCTTAAGGTCAGCGGTTCGAAACTACCAGCCGCTCCGCGGGAGAAAGATGAGGCTTTCTACTCCCGTAAAGATTTACACCCTCGGAAACCCTGTACAGGGTCGCTATGAGTCGGAACCGACTTGACGGCACTTAACAACAACAACAACAACCAGACTCTTAGGTGATCAGTTAGTTTGGCCTGTTTTTATGATTTTGCGTTTTGGTCTGTATTTTCTCCCACTCTGTCTAGGACTTTCTAATGTTACCCCTTCCAGAGCAGTTGGAAGTAGTAGCTGGGCACCATCTGCTTTGTTCTAAGGGTCGTGGAGACTGATGGTCACATGGTCCATTAATTCCTAATGAACACAGGGTGTTGTCATTTGAAGGACAGGGAGCCTTCACCGTGTCCAGTGTTTCCCACACCTACTGAGGTGAGGGAGTTGGGGTTTCAGTCTGTCTACAGCCTCCCATTGCTGCAGAGCAAACGTGGGCTTCGGCCCTGATCTTGGCACCCTGGGTCTTAATCCCTGAGGTGGGTGGGACTGAGTGGTACTGCTGGACGTCTCTGCACAGCGCTGGACGGGAGTGGGGCACTGGATGGGGGCGATTCTACACTGAAAGGAGGGAGGTTTTTGCCAGCCTAGGAACACAGCCTCCTCAGTCCTCCCAGGGGTCAACTCTAGGAAGGATTTGGCCCGCAGCTTCCTGACCTGTGGTGACTGTGGGGCTGAGCCAGGGCCAGGGCAGTGAGCCACTTCAAGGCCCAGCAGCACCCTGCCCTTCTTACATCATTTCATACATACATCAGAAGCTGAGCCTTAGAGATCACTCAGGGTCTGTGGTCACAACTTTGCTTACATCCCCTCCCCCAGGGCACCCCACTGAAGTATGACTCTGGTGGATGCTCCGCCAGTGCCAAGAAGCATGATGTCCGTTCCATCATTGGCAGTCCCGGGCGGACCTTCCCACCCGTGCATCCTCTGGACGTGATGGTTGACACCCGGGCCTTGGAGCGAGCCTGCTATGACGAGAGTCTGAAGGGCCGGCCAGGAGGTGTCAGCGGCTCTGGGGGCTCCATCGCGCGCGGTGCCCCAGTTATTGTGCCTGAGCTGGGCAAACCAAGGCAGAGCCCCCTGGCGTATGAGGACCATGGGGCACCCTTCTCCAGCCATCTGTCCCGGGGCTCACCTGTGACCACACGGGAGCCCACACCACGCTTGCAGGAGGGTGAGTGAGCCTGGGTGTGGGAGAATCCTCCCAACTTGGGATTGTACCTTACATTAGCTCGGGTCACATGGGTGTGTATGAACCCAGCGTCCAGCCTCTTCCCGCTTTGCATGAGGGCAGGAGAATAAAACTCCCCATCGGCCAAAGGCAGATTCCTGTGAAACAGATGTCAGACAGGCCTCTGTGCTCCAGCCTTCTTTTTCCTGTTCTGGCACCAACCATTCTTCCCACGGCACTCGGCTTTTCTGCTGTGTTCACTAATCTGTTGCAGTGGCCATGTGGAACCTGCAGCTCATGATTATGGGCTTATTAGGGAAGTTGTTATTTTGTGCCATTGAGTCAGTTCTGACTTAGAGCGACCCCTGGATAGGGTTTCCCAGAAGTGGCTGGTGAGTTTGAACTGCCAACCTTGTGGTCCAATGCTTATCCTACAGCACCAGGGTGTTATTCGGGTTAGAAACAGCAGTTCTTGTTCAGGAGTGCTTCTTATCCATTCCGCAAGCATAGCAGTCTGGTTTCCAGCCTGTTAGCCATGAGGTCCTGGGGACTCTGCCTTTCAGTTTTGCTGAAAAATGTCCAAACAGCACTCAATTCTGAATGCCATTCTCCTGCCCAAAGGCTCTCTGCTTACTCCTTCCGTAGACGGAGCAACCTGTTGCTGGGTCTCTCCACGCGCCTACCACTTTTCCACGCAGGGACCTCATGGTCCCAGCGACGTTCTCTACTTGTGGTTCTGGATGCTGATCCTCTGTTCCTGATTCTGAGATGACTCCTTTAAATCCCAGCAGGATGACACTCTCCATATTAGAGACCCATGCGCCCTATTTGCGTGGTCCCACCCAGTCATTTAACAGAAGTTAAAATACCGTGGTAGAAAATCCACAGTTAACTGGACCAAGTGTGGAAGGGGTTCTTCACCTTATCAGCCACTGTTAGCTCAGGTCCAAAACCCAGATGTGTCCCAACTTTTGTCTCCCAGTGACTTCCCACCACACTGATGTTTAAAAGGCTGCAAATTTCTCCTGGTGGCTTTGGGGGCTCTGCGTGCCCTGACTTTGCCCACTTCTGCTCCCTGTCTATGTTCCCAGGTCTAGAATGCCCTCTCACCTTAACCCTGTACCTACCCAGTGCCTTGCCAACCTTCAATCTCAGAAACATCATCTCCTCCTTCCTGGTCATATTTGCCATGTCTTAAAACACTCTTCAGACCACATGTCCTGCGGAAATGTGTGCTTACTAATTATCTGTATGCTGCACAGTTCACGAGAGCTGGGGTTTTGTCCGTTTTGTTCACTGGGGCAGCCCCAGTGGCACCTGAAGAGCTCACAGTATAAACCCAGAATCCACAAACCCACCGCCCCCGAGTTGGTTCTGACTCATTGCATTGAAAGGGCCGGAGTTTCGATTCTGTCTTTTTCCCTGTTCCCACAGGTAGCCTTTCATCCAACAAGGCATCCCAGGACCGGAAGCTGACATCCACGCCGCGGGAGATTGCCAAGTCACCGCACAGCACCATGCCCGAGCACCACCCCCACCCCTTGTCGCCCTATGAACACTTGCTGCGAGGTGTCAGCGGCGTGGATCTGTACCGCGGCCACATCCCATTAGCCTTTGACCCCACCTCCATACCCCGTGGCATCCCTCTGGACGCAGGTGACTACCCTGCCCACAAACCCCACAGGCCGGAAGCTCCTGAGAAGGGGAACTAGGCCCAGAGGTGGGAGGCCACAGTGCAGCCTGTGAGCAGCTTGGGTTGGATCCCAGTTCCTCTTGGCAGTCTGGGGACCATGCTGGGGGAAGCATCGTCTGGGGTTTCTCTTCTGCGGAACCAAGCACAACTTTGGTCACGGTGGACGGGCACCACGTGACGTCCAGAGCTTCTTATTAAAAAGAAGCATTCCTTAGGCACGCTTGCTGTCTGTATGTTGCGTGTCCTGCGTCTAGGAGATGTTTGAACCAGTGAACTTCATCGTAGAAGGGACTTGTGTATATTTCAGGAAGCAAGTGTTTTCTACTTGTTGTAAAGTACTGTCGAATTGGTTACGACCCATAGTGATCTTGTATAGGGTTTCTGAGGAGTAGCTGGTGAGCTTGAACTGCCAACCCTGTAGTTCAAATGACTTTGCAGTCTGGAGCATTAACCCACAGTGCCACACCTGGATTCCGTTGGACGCCTTGAAATCTGTTTAGTGTGATGTGCTTTAAGAACCAGGGTGTTTAGAGAACCGTGGGCGAAGCCTCAAGGGACAGGAGCGGAGGCCTAGGAGGGCGGGGGGGCTCCATCCTCTGGCTAAGGTATGGACCACCTGACCCTTGCTCTGCTCCCCCAGCAGCTGCTGCCTACTACCTGCCCCGCCATCTGGCCCCCAACCCCACCTACCCGCACCTCTACCCACCGTACCTCATCCGCGGCTACCCTGATACAGCAGCCCTGGAGAACCGCCAGACCATCATCAACGACTACATCACCTCCCAGCAGATGCACCACAACGCAGCCACCGCCATGGCCCAGCGGGCCGACATGCTGCGGGGCCTGTCGCCCCGAGAGTCTTCGTTGGCACTCAACTACGCCGCTGGACCAAGAGGTGAGTGTGGTGGACAGACCATCTCAACAGGAGTAGGCCTTCTTCCTGATCACCCAGGTTTTGAGGGGACAAGGGACAGACACATCCTGGAGCTGAGGGGATCAGGTGTGATCCCTGGAGATCAGGTGTGGCCACTGGAAAAGTTTGGGCATCTCTGGTGTTTCCGTGAGCGTGGAGCAGCATGTATGTGTGGACGTCCCAGTGAGCGTGGATCAGTGTGTGGAGTCTCTCAGTGTGTGGAGCGGTGTGTGGCATCCTGGTGAGCGTGGAGTGGTGTGTGCTGTCCCCGTGAGCATGGAGCGGTGTGAGGAGTCCCCGTGAGCGCACACTGAGTGACACACATTTATTGTTCATACCAGTTTGTCTCTGACAAATGTGTGTTGTCTTTGTACCATGTGATGTGTGCACAGAGGATGGACAGACCATGTGTCTTGGGTTCTAGGGTCCCTGCTGATTTCAAAATCAAAGAGATGAGAACATCAAAAGGCCTGAGTTGTGGGCCCCCTTGCTTGTAAACAGTCTATAGTTGCTTTTCATGTGCACATCAGAGGGTTTTGTGGACTAAGCATTGAGTGCTAACCCTGGGGTCAGCAGTTCAAACACTCCATCCACCCTTCAGAGAAAGATGAGACTGCCTGTTCCCATAAAGAATCACAAGCTCAAAACTCGTAAGGAGCAAGCAGGTCTCCTCTGTTCTCTGGGGTCGCTGTCAGAATAGACTAGCTGGCAGTGTCTTTGATGGAAGGTCCAGTCCGAGTCAGGGGCCCATGGGTAGTTCAGAAGAAGGGGATTGAGTAGAGGAAACGGGTTTCATAGGCATTGGAGGCTAGAAGAGCCAGTGGATGTTCTGAGGGCTTCAGGGCTTGTACTACACTCATGTGTCTAAAAGAAGGTACCCTAGGGCAGGGGCCCAGTGACAACAGCCACCCCTGAACCCCTCTCCACAGGCATTATCGACCTGTCCCAAGTGCCACACCTGCCCGTACTGGTGCCGCCCACCCCAGGTACGGCCGCCACCGCCATGGACCGCCTCGCCTACCTCCCGCCCGCACCCCAGGCCTTCAGCAGCGGGCACAGAACTTCCCCGCTCTCCCCAGGTAGTGCGTCACCCCAGGTGGGAGAAGGCCTAGCCCGCCCCACTCCCAGGAGACAGGTCAGGACCCCTGAGCGCTGGGCTGAATCTGTGGGCTTCTTGCCATTTCAGGAGGTCCCACTCACCTGACAAAGCCGACGGCCACCTCTTCCTCTGAGAGGGAGCGAGACCGGGAGCGTGAGCAGTCCATCCTCACGGCCGCCCCCACAGTGGAGCATGCACCCATCTGGAGACCTGGTAGGTGGCAGAGCCCCCTTCCTAGTCCAGGGATCCTGGCGGGAGGTCCCCCTGGCACCACTGACCCTGCACCTGTCTCAGGTACGGAGCAGAGCAGCGGCAGCAGCAGTAGTGGGGGTGGGGGCAGCAGCAGCCGCCCCGCCTCACACCCCCACAGCCACCAGCACTCTCCCATCTCCCCGCGGACCCAGGACGCCATCCAGCAGCGGCCCAGTGTGCTGCACAACGCAGGCATGAAGGGCATCATTACCGCCATGGAGCCTGGCACACCCACTGTCTTGAGGTGGGCCGGCTGGGCACATGGGAGGGGGCATAGTGGAGTGGGCAGATGGTGGGTGGTTGGCACAAGGATCAGAGGTATGTGGGTGGAAGGATGTGTGGATAAGAGGCTGAGGAGATCGGTAGCTTGAGTGCTGCATGGGTAAGTGGGCAGGTGAGTGAATGGGTTAGGTAGACTCGATAAGTGGACGGAAGGGAGATTGGGTTAGGTGATGGATACAAGGATGGGTGATTGGGTTGGTTGGATGGTGGGTAGGAGGTGGTGGATGGATGGATGGATGAGAGTAGGTGGGTAGCAGGTGGGTTCATGGGTTGGATGGATGGATGGATGGGGAAGTAGGTGGGTGGAAGGCTTAGGGTTAGATGGCTGTGTGACTGGGTTGGATGGATCGTGGATGGATAAGCGGAGTCTGTACTTCCTTATACACAGAAGTGGGGTAACTGCTAACCTGAGCACGTGTTGTGTAATGTAAGGCTCTGAGGTGTGTGTTTTGTGCTGGGCATGAAGCCACAGGTTGGCCAGCCAAGTAGCATTAGGGAAGCCTGCCTGCAGGAAGAGGCATATGAGGCTCAAAGGTGGCCTAGTCTGCCCTGTGGGGGCAGAGAGAATGCTGTTTGCAGAGCGCTCAGTGGGCATTCAGGTTGCTGCTAGGTGTGGTTTCCCAGCTCCTCATGTCCTCTGTGTCTGATCTGAACAGACCCCCGCTCAAATGCGACCTCAGGAAAGCCTCCCTGTCCCAGCATCTCCCATAGGCAGACCCATGCCTGTGGGCTCTCACTAACAGTGACTGTGGCTACGTGATTACTGTTTTCTCAGCTGGAACTTAAGCTCCACAAGGGTGGCAGCTTTTGTCAGACTTGTTTGTGCTGTAGGTTAGGCATTGGACTGCCATCTGCTCCCATAAAG